>NC_135147.1:65000-67500 GCF_051014445.1 Colletes latitarsis
AATTAAAGAAGAACCACGGTGTGTGTCTATGATAGAACTACCCGATCCGATTTTCGTTGATTCTTTGATAGTCTACCAAAGTCCACCGTAAGTTCGAAAGAAAAGCATTCGTGGACTGGACGACCGGCTAAACGCGCGGTCTCGCAATCGATATACATATTCGTAACAAAGAGAGACATGGGGCGACCAACTTCTCAGAGTATATCCCTTCTTTTGGGTTCCGTTCGTATCGCGCTTCTCGTCGTGTTCGTTCGAGCCTCTCCATAGAGGATGATCGTCCGATTCGTTTGATAAATTATCATTTTTCCCTGGGGCTGTACGAACGAACAGAGAGGAAGACGACGACCGACGGATACCACAAATTTCACGTGGTAGGGCATATATTACATATCATAATTATCAGTGTTTGGTCAAATTTCTTTCCAGTGTCCTTTTTGTTATGCTCCAAAACTAGTATACGCTTTATTTTCTCTTTCCTTTGCATAAATTATTAACTTCGGGCAACGTCGGGAGCGCCGGTAATCATTAGATTTGTACGAAACGCGATTTGCGCCCCACGGTGGTTTTTAGTGCCGTCAAAGTCAGAAATCGTAGGAGCGGTGCTTTAACGGGCGGTCGTGATGATACTCCAGACAACACGACGCACGACGCCGTAAAACACTCGCGCGAGTCCAGACTGATCTCTGCCTCACCACGCAAGGGGTGCGCAAACTTGCCAATAATATATAATATTTATTCTTTTTCGTACGTCCAGCGACAAACGCCAACGAAATACCCAAATTCTCGCTCGTACGTTGATACCTTTCTCTTCATCGACCCGGCTCCGAAACGTTCTTCGCCATCTCCCCGAAAGGAGAGGTAAACGACGGCGGGGTTAGGGAATCTGAGAACAACGCAAGCAGTTTTAGGACAAGTGAACGACCCTCAGCCAGGCGTGGTCCAGGAATTTTATCCGTGGACCGCAATGTGCGTTCGAAATGTCGATGTTCATGTGTCCTGCAGTTCACACGTTGACGCGCAATTAGCTGCGTTCTTCATCGACCCACGAGCCAAGTGATCCACCGTTCAGGGTAATCATATACAATTTACAATTTTTCTCTTTGTATTTAAAAATGCTCCTTGTTCTTTGCTTTAAAAATATTCGATGTTCGCACCTCCGACCAGCGTATCGACGGAGGATTGAACGCGCCATATCGACGACAAAAGTTTCTTTTTGTTTCCTGAATGACGGAAAACCATCGTTCGACGGCCGGGCGTACAGTACATTCAAAAGCCTTTGCGCGTGGCTGCGACCAAACGGGTATAATACACCCGTATATTCTTGGTTCCGAACAGTAACTTCACGCGCAATCGGGCGAACGCACGCGGCAGCGCCCATCGGTTGCTCGATGAAATCGATGCGATAAACTACAGCCTTCTCGGCTGGTCGTCGTTAGTCGCGCGAGCAACGGATGGCCGCACAATCGACGCGTCGTCGTTTGCGATTATTCGCCTCACGTTAGCCATGAGTATGTATATTATTCATTTACGAACGAACGCGGCAGCGTCCATCGGTTGCTCGATGAAATCGATGCGATAAACTACAGCCGTCTCGGCTGGTCGTCGTTAGTCGCGCGAGCAACGATGGCCGCAAAATCGACGCGTCGTCGTTTGCGATTATTCGCCTCAAGTTAGCCATGAGTATGTATAACATTCATTTACGAACGAACGCGGCAGCGTCCATCGGTTGCTCGATGAAATCGATGCGATAAACTACAGCCGTTTCGGCTGGTCGTCGTTAGTCGCGCGAGCAACGATGGCCGCAAAATCGACGCGTCGTCGTTTGCGATTATTCGCCTCAAGTTAGCCATGAGTATGTATATTATTCATTTACGAACGAACGCGGCAGCGTCCATCGGTTGCTCGATGAAATCGATGCGATAAACTACAGCCGTTTCGGCTGGTCGTCGTTAGTCGCGCGAGCAACGATGGCCGCAAAATCGACGCGTCGTCGTTTGCGATTATTCGCCTCAAGTTAGCCATGAGTATGTATATTATTCATTTACGAACGAACGCGGCAGCGTCCATCGGTTGCTCGATGAAATCGATGCGATAAACTACAGCCGTTTCGGCTGGTCGTCGTTAGTCGCGCGAGCAACGATGGCCGCAAAATCGACGCGTCGTCGTTTGCGATTATTCGCCTCAAGTTAGCCATGAGTATGTATATTATTCATTTACGAACGAACGCGGCAGCGTCCATCGGTTGCTCGATGAAATCGATGCGATAAACTACAGCCGTTTCGGCTGGTCGTCGTTAGTCGCGCGAGCAACGATGGCCGCAAAATCGACGCGTCGTCGTTTGCGATTATTCGCCTCAAGTTAGCCATGAGTATGTATATTATTCATTTACGAACGAACGCGGCAGCGTCCACCGGTTGCTCGATGAAATCGATGCGATAAACTACAGCCGTCTCGGCTGGTCGTCGTTAGTCGCGCGAGCAACGATGGCCGCAAAATCGAC
>NC_135147.1:72500-87500 GCF_051014445.1 Colletes latitarsis
TCTTGTAGGCAAAAATTAGACGAATTCAAAACCGTAGTTAAAAATATCGGTCGTCGCGCTAGTTTTCGAGAAAAAAACAAAAACGTTCAAAAAATTCGAGATAAAAAAAAAAAAACCAGCCTACCAGATAGAAAAAATTACACTGAACAAATATCATATAGGTCAAAATATGTGTTAGCGTACTAGTTTTCGAGATATAGACGAAAAACCGTCGCCGCCGATCGGTACGTCGGTCGATGCGAAAGCACCGCGCGACCGAGCGCCCGCCTAAAAGACCAGTTCGAACATACCGAAAAATCAAGAAACCGTAACTTCCTTAATAATTGAGCTAGGACAAAAAATCGACACGCTATCTTGCAGGAAAAAATCCGGGGAACACGATGGCGTCGTCAAAAGTGCAGGTCGTCGAGCTCGTTTTCGAGAAAAAAAAAAAAAAATTCTCAAAATTCGACAAAAAAATAAAACGATCAGTGGACCGTGTAGAGAATATAAAACTGCATAAGAATCGTATAGACGAAAATTGGCGTTCACGTGCTCGTTTTTGTGGAAAAAATTAAAAAAGCTCTCAAACTTCGAGATAAAAAAAAAAAAAACCATCTACCAGGTAGCCAACGGTAAACGGTACAAGTATCGTACGGGCGAAAATGAGCGTTACCGTGCTCGTTTTCGAGTTATTGACGAAAAACAGCCTGGAGCGATCGCTCCGGCGGTCGACGCGCGAAAGTTTCTAAGTCCGCTCTGCTCCGAAACACCGCTCCGGCGTCAAAAATCGTCGTAGGACAAAAAATAGACACGCTATCTTGCAGGAAAAAATCCGGGGAACACGATGGCGTCGTCAAAAGTGCAGGTCGTCGAGCTAGTTTTCGAGAAAAAAAAAAAAAAATTCTCAAAACTCGACAAAAAAATAAAACGATCAGTGGACCGTGTAGAGAATCTAAAACTGCATAAGAATCGTATAGACCAAAATTGGCGTTCACGTGCTCGTTTTTGAGAAAAAAGTTAAAAAAGCTCTCAAAATTCGAGATAAAAAAAAAACAAACCATCTGCCAGGTAGCCAACGGTAAACGGTACAAGTATCGTACGGGCGAAAACGAGCGTTACCGTGCTCGTTTTCGAGTTATTGACGAAAAACAGCCTGGAGCGATCGGTCCGGCGGTCGACGCGCGAAAGTTTCTAAGTCCGCTCTGCTCCGAATCATCGCTCCGGCGTCAAAAATCGTCGTAGGACAAAAAATCGCCACCCTATCTTGCAGGAAAAAATCCGGGGAACACGATGGCGTCGTCAAAAGTGCAGGTCGTCGAGCTCGTTTTCGAAAAAAAAAAAAAAAATTCTCAAAATTCGACAAAAAAATAAAACGAACAGTGGACCGTGTAGAGAATATAAAACTGCATAAGAATCGTATAGACGAAAATTGGCGTTCACGTGCTCGTTTTTGTGGAAAAAATTAAAAAAGCTCTCAAACTTCGAGATAAAAAAAAAAAGAACCATCTACCAGGTAGCCAACGGTAAACGGTACAAGTATCGTACGGGCGAAAATGAGCGTTACCGTGCTCGTTTTCGAGTTATTGACGAAAAACAGCCTGGAGCGATCGCTCCGGCGGTCGACGCGCTAAAGTTTCTAAGTCCGCTCTGCTCCGAACCACCGCTCCGGCGTCAAAAATCGTCGTAGGACAAAAAATAGACACGCTATCTTGCAGGAAAAAATCCGGGGAACACGATGGCGTCGTCAAAAGTGCAGGTCGTCGAGCTCGTTTTCGAGAAAAAAAAAAAAAAATTCTCAAAATTCGACAAAAAAATAAAACGATCAGTGGACCGTGTAGACAATATAAAACTGCATAAGAATCGTATAGACGAAAATTGGCGTTCACGTGCTCGTTTTTGTGGAAAAAATTAAAAAAGCTCTCAAACTTCGAGATAAAAAAAAAAAAAACCGTCTACCAGGTAGCCAACGGTAAACGGTACAAGTATCGTACGGGCGAAAATGAGCGTTACCGTGCTCGTTTTCGAGTTATTGACGAAAAACAGCCTGGAGCGATCGCTCCGGCGGTCGACGCGCGAAAGTTTCTAAGTCCGCTCTGCTCCGAAACACCGCTCCGGCGTCAAAAATCGTCGTAGGACAAAAAATAGACACGCTATCTTGCAGGAAAAAATCCGGGGAACACGATGGCGTCGTCAAAAGTGCAGGTCGTCGAGCTAGTTTTCGAGAAAAAAAAAAAAAAATTCTCAAAACTCGACAAAAAAATAAAACGATCAGTGGACCGTGTAGAGAATCTAAAACTGCATAAGAATCGTATAGACCAAAATTGGCGTTCACGTGCTCGTTTTTGAGAAAAAAGTTAAAAAAGCTCTCAAAATTCGAGATAAAAAAAAAACAAACCATCTGCCAGGTAGCCAACGGTAAACGGTACAAGTATCGTACGGGCGAAAACGAGCGTTACCGTGCTCGTTTTCGAGTTATTGACGAAAAACAGCCTGGAGCGATCGGTCCGGCGGTCGACGCGCGAAAGTTTCTAAGTCCGCTCTGCTCCGAATCATCGCTCCGGCGTCAAAAATCGTCGTAGGACAAAAAATCGCCACCCTATCTTGCAGGAAAAAATCCGGGGAACACGATGGCGTCGTCAAAAGTGCAGGTCGTCGAGCTCGTTTTCGAAAAAAAAAAAAAAAATTCTCAAAATTCGACAAAAAAATAAAACGAACAGTGGACCGTGTAGAGAATATAAAACTGCATAAGAATCGTATAGACGAAAATTGGCGTTCACGTGCTCGTTTTTGTGGAAAAAATTAAAAAAGCTCTCAAACTTCGAGATAAAAAAAAAAAGAACCATCTACCAGGTAGCCAACGGTAAACGGTACAAGTATCGTACGGGCGAAAATGAGCGTTACCGTGCTCGTTTTCGAGTTATTGACGAAAAACAGCCTGGAGCGATCGCTCCGGCGGTCGACGCGCTAAAGTTTCTAAGTCCGCTCTGCTCCGAAACACCGCTCCGGCGTCAAAAATCGTCGTAGGACAAAAAATAGACACGCTATCTTGCAGGAAAAAATCCGGGGAACACGATGGCGTCGTCAAAAGTGCAGGTCGTCGAGCTCGTTTTCGAGAAAAAAAAAAAAAAATTCTCAAAATTCGACAAAAAAATAAAACGATCAGTGGACCGTGTAGACAATATAAAACTGCATAAGAATCGTATAGACGAAAATTGGCGTTCACGTGCTCGTTTTTGTGGAAAAAATTAAAAAAGCTCTCAAACTTCGAGATAAAAAAAAAAAAAACCGTCTACCAGGTAGCCAACGGTAAACGGTACAAGTATCGTACGGGCGAAAATGAGCGTTACCGTGCTCGTTTTCGAGTTATTGACGAAAAACAGCCTGGAGCGATCGCTCCGGCGGTCGACGCGCGAAAGTTTCTAAGTCCGCTCTGCTCCGAAACACCGCTCCGGCGTCAAAAATCGTCGTAGGACAAAAAATAGACACGCTATCTTGCAGGAAAAAATCCGGGGAACACGATGGCGTCGTCAAAAGTGCAGGTCGTCGAGCTAGTTTTCGAGAAAAAAAAAAAAAAATTCTCAAAACTCGACAAAAAAATAAAACGATCAGTGGACCGTGTAGAGAATCTAAAACTGCATAAGAATCGTATAGACCAAAATTGGCGTTCACGTGCTCGTTTTTGAGAAAAAAGTTAAAAAAGCTCTCAAAATTCGAGATAAAAAAAAAACAAACCATCTGCCAGGTAGCCAACGGTAAACGGTACAAGTATCGTACGGGCGAAAACGAGCGTTACCGTGCTCGTTTTCGAGTTATTGACGAAAAACAGCCTGGAGCGATCGGTCCGGCGGTCGACGCGCGAAAGTTTCTAAGTCCGCTCTGCTCCGAATCATCGCTCCGGCGTCAAAAATCGTCGTAGGACAAAAAATCGCCACCCTATCTTGCAGGAAAAAATCCGGGGAACACGATGGCGTCGTCAAAAGTGCAGGTCGTCGAGCTCGTTTTCGAAAAAAAAAAAAAAAATTCTCAAAATTCGACAAAAAAATAAAACGAACAGTGGACCGTGTAGAGAATATAAAACTGCATAAGAATCGTATAGACGAAAATTGGCGTTCACGTGCTCGTTTTTGTGGAAAAAATTAAAAAAGCTCTCAAACTTCGAGATAAAAAAAAAAAGAACCATCTACCAGGTAGCCAACGGTAAACGGTACAAGTATCGTACGGGCGAAAATGAGCGTTACCGTGCTCGTTTTCGAGTTATTGACGAAAAACAGCCTGGAGCGATCGCTCCGGCGGTCGACGCGCTAAAGTTTCTAAGTCCGCTCTGCTCCGAAACACCGCTCCGGCGTCAAAAATCGTCGTAGGACAAAAAATAGACACGCTATCTTGCAGGAAAAAATCCGGGGAACACGATGGCGTCGTCAAAAGTGCAGGTCGTCGAGCTCGTTTTCGAGAAAAAAAAAAAAAAATTCTCAAAATTCGACAAAAAAATAAAACGATCAGTGGACCGTGTAGACAATATAAAACTGCATAAGAATCGTATAGACGAAAATTGGCGTTCACGTGCTCGTTTTTGTGGAAAAAATTAAAAAAGCTCTCAAACTTCGAGATAAAAAAAAAAAAAACCGTCTACCAGGTAGCCAACGGTAAACGGTACAAGTATCGTACGGGCGAAAACGAGCGTTACCGTGCTCGTTTTCGAGTTATTGACGAAAAACAGCCTGGAGCGATCGGTCCGGCGGTCGACGCGCGAAAGTTTCTAAGTCCGCTCTGCTCCGAATCATCGCTCCGGCGTCAAAAATCGTCGTAGGACAAAAAATCGCCACCCTATCTTGCAGGAAAAAATCCGGGGAACACGATGGCGTCGTCAAAAGTGCAGGTCGTCGAGCTCGTTTTCGAGAAAAAAAAAAAAAAATTCTCAAAATTCGACAAAAAAATAAAACGATCACTGGACCGTGTAGAGAATATAAAACTGCATAAGAATCGTATAGACGAAAATTGGCGTTCACGTGCTCGTTTTTGTTGAAAAAATTAAAAAAGCTCTCAAACTTCGAGATAAAAAAAAAAAAAACCATCTACCAGGTAGCCAACGGTAAACGGTACAAGTATCGTACGGGCGAAAATGAGCGTTACCGTGCTCGTTTTCGAGTTATTGACGAAAAACAGCCTGGAGCGATCGCTCCGGCGGTCGACGCGCGAAAGTTTCTAAGTCCGCTCTGCTCCGAAACACCGCTCCGGCGTCAAAAATCGTCGTAGGACAAAAAATCGCCACCCTATCTTGCAGGAAAAAATCCGGGGAACACGATGGCGTCGTCAAAAGTGCAGGTCGTCGAGCTCGTTTTCGAGAAAAAAAAAAAAAAATTCTCAAAATTCGACAAAAAAATAAAACGATCATTGGACCGTGTAGAGAATCTAAAACTGCATAAGAATCGTACAGACGAAAATTGGCGTTCACGTGCTCGTTTTTGTGGAAAAAATTAAAAAAGCTCTCAAACTTCGAGATAAAAAAAAAAAAAACCATCTACCAGGTAGCCAACGGTAAACGGTACAAGTATCGTACGGGCGAAAACGAGCGTTACCGTGCTCGTTTTCGAGTTATTGACGAAAAACAGCCTGGAGCGATCGGTCCGGCGGTCGACGCGCGAAAGTTTCTAAGTCCGCTCTGCTCCGAATCATCGCTCCGGCGTCAAAAATCGTCGTAGGACAAAAAATAGACACGCTATCTTGCAGGAAAAAATCCGGGGAACACGATGGCGTCGTCAAAAGTGCAGGTCGTCGAGCTCGTTTTCGAGAAAAAAAAAAAAAAATTCTCAAAATTCGACAAAAAAATAAAACGATCAGTGGACCGTGTAGAGAATATAAAACTGCATAAGAATCGTATAGACGAAAATTGGCGTTCACGTGCTCGTTTTTGTGGAAAAAATTAAAAAAGCTCTCAAACTTCGAGATAAAAAAAAAAAAAACCATCTACCAGGTAGCCAACGGTAAACGGTACAAGTATCGTACGGGCGAAAATGAGCGTTACCGTGCTCGTTTTCGAGTTATTGACGAAAAACAGCCTGGAGCGATCGCTCCGGCGGTCGACGCGCGAAAGTTTTCAAGTCCGCTCTGCTCCGAAACACCGCTCCGGCGTCAAAAATCGTCGTAGGACAAAAAATAGACACGCTATCTTGCAGGAAAATATCCGGGGAACACGATGGCGTCGTCAAAAGTGCAGGTCGTCGAGCTCGTTTTCGAGAAAAAAAAAAAAAAATTCTCAAAATTCGACAAAAAAATAAAACGATCATTGGACCGTGTAGAGAATCTAAAACTGCATAAGAATCGTATAGACCAAAATTGGCCTTAACGTGCTGGTTTTCGAGTTATTGACGATAAGCCGGTATATATATGTCCGAGATAAAAAAAAAGATAGGGACAGTGGGAATCTCCTATACTATCACGGGCGTGTATTCTCCTACTAGTTTGATGGTTGTTGTTGCATAAACCAGCGACTGTTTGGCCCGCCGTTTAACCGCGCGGTTTAAAATTGCAACACAATGTTGGTGTCGCTCCGGGGTGAAAAAATGGAAAAACGACATACTTTACGCATAGGGGCGGCTGATCTTAACATATTTTGTCATGTCACCACCCCAGTGACTCTAAGACGGATTTTGCCGTCGCACGTTTTTTTATTAAAAAGTTATTAGTATATAAAAGATTTCGTTAAGCAAAAAGACACGAATATGGGAGTAGGACAAAAAATCGCCAGCCTATCTTGCAGGAAAAAATCCGGGGAACACGATGGCGTCGTCAAAAGTGCAGGTCGTCGAGCTAGTTTTCGAGAAAAAAAAAAAAAAATTCTCAAAACTCGACAAAAAAATAAAACGATCAGTGGACCGTGTAGAGAATCTAAAACTGCATAAGAATCGTATAGACCAAAATTGGCGTTCACGTGCTCGTTTTTGAGAAAAAAGTTAAAAAAGCTCTCAAAATTCGAGATAAAAAAAAAACAAACCATCTGCCAGGTAGCCAACGGTAAACGGTACAAGTATCGTACGGGCGAAAACGAGCGTTACCGTGCTCGTTTTCGAGTTATTGACGAAAAACAGCCTGGAGCGATCGGTCCGGCGGTCGACGCGCGAAAGTTTCTAAGTCCGCTCTGCTCCGAATCATCGCTCCGGCGTCAAAAATCGTCGTAGGACAAAAAATCGCCACCCTATCTTGCAGGAAAAAATCCGGGGAACACGATGGCGTCGTCAAAAGTGCAGGTCGTCGAGCTCGTTTTCGAGAAAAAAAAAAAAAAATTCTCAAAATTCGACAAAAAAATAAAACGAACAGTGGACCGTGTAGAGAATATAAAACTGCATAAGAATCGTATAGACGAAAATTGGCGTTCACGTGCTCGTTTTTGTGGAAAAAATTAAAAAAGCTCTCAAACTTCGAGATAAAAAAAAAAAGAACCATCTACCAGGTAGCCAACGGTAAACGGTACAAGTATCGTACGGGCGAAAATGAGCGTTACCGTGCTCGTTTTCGAGTTATTGACGAAAAACAGCCTGGAGCGATCGCTCCGGCGGTCGACGCGCTAAAGTTTCTAAGTCCGCTCTGCTCCGAAACACCGCTCCGGCGTCAAAAATCGTCGTAGGACAAAAAATAGACACGCTATCTTGCAGGAAAAAATCCGGGGAACACGATGGCGTCGTCAAAAGTGCAGGTCGTCGAGCTCGTTTTCGAGAAAAAAAAAAAAAAATTCTCAAAATTCGACAAAAAAATAAAACGATCAGTGGACCGTGTAGACAATATAAAACTGCATAAGAATCGTATAGACGAAAATTGGCGTTCACGTGCTCGTTTTTGTGGAAAAAATTAAAAAAGCTCTCAAACTTCGAGATAAAAAAAAAAAAAACCGTCTACCAGGTAGCCAACGGTAAACGGTACAAGTATCGTACGGGCGAAAACGAGCGTTACCGTGCTCGTTTTCGAGTTATTGACGAAAAACAGCCTGGAGCGATCGGTCCGGCGGTCGACGCGCGAAAGTTTCTAAGTCCGCTCTGCTCCGAATCATCGCTCCGGCGTCAAAAATCGTCGTAGGACAAAAAATCGCCACCCTATCTTGCAGGAAAAAATCCGGGGAACACGATGGCGTCGTCAAAAGTGCAGGTCGTCGAGCTCGTTTTCGAGAAAAAAAAAAAAAAATTCTCAAAATTCGACAAAAAAATAAAACGATCAGTGGACCGTGTAGAGAATATAAAACTGCATAAGAATCGTATAGACGAAAATTGGCGTTCACGTGCTCGTTTTTGTTGAAAAAATTAAAAAAGCTCTCAAACTTCGAGATAAAAAAAAAAAAAACCATCTACCAGGTAGCCAACGGTAAACGGTACAAGTATCGTACGGGCGAAAATGAGCGTTACCGTGCTCGTTTTCGAGTTATTGACGAAAAACAGCCTGGAGCGATCGCTCCGGCGGTCGACGCGCGAAAGTTTCTAAGTCCGCTCTGCTCCGAATCATCGCTCCGGCGTCAAAAATCGTCGTAGGACAAAAAATAGACACGCTATCTTGCAGGAAAAAATCCGGGGAACACGATGGCGTCGTCAAAAGTGCAGGTCGTCGAGCTCGTTTTCGAGAAAAAAAAAAAAAAATTCTGAAAATTCGACAAAAAAATAAAACGATCAGTGGACCGTGTAGAGAATATAAAACTGCATAAGAATCGTATAGACGAAAATTGGCGTTCACGTGCTCGTTTTTGTGGAAAAAATTAAAAAAGCTCTCAAACTTCGAGATAAAAAAAAAAAAAACCATCTACCAGGTAGCCAACGGTAAACGGTACAAGTATCGTACGGGCGAAAATGAGCGTTACCGTGCTCGTTTTCGAGTTATTGACGAAAAACAGCCTGGAGCGATCGCTCCGGCGGTCGACGCGCGAAAGTTTCTAAGTCCGCTCTGCTCCGAAACACCGCTCCGGCGTCAAAAATCGTCGTAGGACAAAAAATAGACACGCTATCTTGCAGGAAAAAATCCGGGGAACACGATGGCGTCGTCAAAAGTGCAGGTCGTCGAGCTCGTTTTCGAGAAAAAAAAAAAAAAATTCTCAAAATTCGACAAAAAAATAAAACGATCACTGGACCGTGTAGAGAATATAAAACTGCATAAGAATCGTATAGACGAAAATTGGCGTTCACGTGCTCGTTTTTGAGAAAAAAGTTAAAAAAGCTCTCAAAATTCGAGATAAAAAAAAAACAAACCATCTGCCAGGTAGCCAACGGTAAACGGTACAAGTATCGTACGGGCGAAAACGAGCGTTACCGTGCTCGTTTTCGAGTTATTGACGAAAAACAGCCTGGAGCGATCGGTCCGGCGGTCGACGCGCGAAAGTTTCTAAGTCCGCTCTGCTCCGAATCATCGCTCCGGCGTCAAAAATCGTCGTAGGACAAAAAATCGCCACCCTATCTTGCAGGAAAAAATCCGGGGAACACGATGGCGTCGTCAAAAGTGCAGGTCGTCGAGCTCGTTTTCGAGAAAAAAAAAAAAAAATTCTCAAAATTCGACAAAAAAATAAAACGATCATTGGACCGTGTAGAGAATCTAAAACTGCATAAGAATCGTATAGACCAAAATTGGCCTTAACGTGCTGGTTTTCGAGTTATTGACGATAAGCCGGTATATATATGTCCGAGATAAAAAAAAAGATAGGGACAGTGGGAATCTCCTATACTATCACGGGCGTGTATTCTCCTACTAGTTTGATGGTTGCTGTTGCATAAACCACCGACTGTTTGGCCCGCCGTTTAACCGCGCAGTTTAAAATTGCAACACAATGTTGGTGTCGCTCCGGATCGAAAAAATGGAAAAACGACATACTTTACGCATAGGGGCGGCTGATCTTAACATATTTTGTCAATGTCATCTTCCCAGTGACCCTAGGAAGGAGTTTGCCGTTGCACGTTTTCCTATTAAAAAGTAATTAGTGTACAAAAATTTTCGTGAAGCAAAAAACAAGAATGTGAAAGTACGTTCCATGAGCATTACGGTGAATAAAACAGAAATTAAAAATTCCCGAGGGGTTGAACAGCATCATATTGAATTCGTTTTGCTGACTGGGGTCTGCGCCCCCCAGACCCCCGCTACACTAGCCCAGACCAAACCCACTTTGTAATAGTGGTATCATATTAAATTGAACAGCATCGTACTTAATTCGTTTTGCTGAATGGGGGGCTGCGCCCCCCAAACCCCCGCTACACTAGCCCAGACCTAACCCATTTTGTAATAGCGGTATCAAATTAAATTGAACAGCATCGTACTAAATTCGTTTTGCTGACTGGGGGGCTGCGCCCCCCAGACCCCCGCAACACTAGCCCGGACCTAACCCACTTTGTAATAGCGGTATCATATTAAATTGAACAGCATCGTACTAAATTCGTTTTGCTGAATGGGGGGCTGCGCCCCCCAAACCCCCGCTACACTAGCCCAGACCTAACCCATTTTGTAATAGCGGTATCAAATTAAATTGAACAGCATCATATTGAATTCGTTTTGCTGACTGGGGTCTGCGCCCCCCAGACCCCCGCTACAATAGCCCAGACCTAACCCACTTTGTAATAGTGGTATCATATTAAATTGAACAGCATCGTACTTAATTCGTTTTGCTGAATGGGGGGCTGCGCCCCCCAAACCCCCGCTACACTAGCCCAGACCTAACCCATTTTGTAATAGCGGTATCAAATTAAATTGAACAGCATCGTACTAAATTCGTTTTGCTGACAGGGGTCTGCGCCCCCCAGACCCCCGCTACACTAGCCCAGACCTAACCCCCTTTGTAATAGCGGTATCATATTAAATTGAACAGCATCATATTGAATTCGTTTTGCTGACTGGGGTCTGCGCGCCCCAGACCCCCGCAACACTAGCCCGGACCTAACCCACTTTGTAATAGCGGTATCACATTAAATTGAACAGCATCGTACTAAATTCGTTTTGCTGAATGGGGGGCTGCGCCCCCCAAACCCCCGCTACACTAGCCCAGACCTAACCCATTTTGTAATAGCGGTATCAAACTAAATTGAACAGCATCATATTGAATTCGTTTTGCCGACTGGGGTCTGCGCCCCCCAGACCCCCGCTACAATAGCCCAGACCTAACCCACTTTGTAATAGTGGTATCATATTAAATTGAACAGCATCGTACTTAATTCGTTTTGCTGAATGGGGGGCTGCGCCCCCCAAACCCCCGCTACACTAGCCCAGACCTAACCCATTTTGTAATAGCGGTATCAAATTAAATTGAACAGCATCGTACTAAATTCGTTTTGCTGACAGGGGTCTGCGCCCCCCAGACCCCCGCTACACTAGCCCAGACCTAACCCCCTTTGTAATAGCGGTATCATATTAAATTGAACAGCATCATGTTGAATTCGTTTTGCTGACTGGGGTCTGCGCGCCCCAGACCCCCGCAACACTAGCCCGGACCTAACCCACTTTGTAATAGCGGTATCATATTAAATTGAACAGCATCGTACTAAATTCGTTTTGCTGAATGGGGGGCTGCGCCCCCCAAACCCCCGCTACACTAGCCCAGACCTAACCCATTTTGTAATAGCGGTATCAAATTAAATTGAACAGCATCATATTGAATTCGTTTTGCTGACTGGGGTCTGCGCCCCCCAGACCCCCGCTACACTAGCCCAGACCTAACCCACTTTGTAATAGTGGTATCATATTAAATTGAACAGCATCGTACATAATTCGTTTTGCTGAATGGGGGGCTGCGCCCCCCAAACCCCCGCTACACTAGCCCAGACCTAACCCATTTTGTAATAGCTGTATCAAATTAAATTGAACAGCATCATATTGAATTCGTTTTGCTGACAGGGGTCTGCGCCCCCCAGACCCCCGCTACACTAGCCCAGACCTAACCCACTTTGTAATAGTGGTATCATATTAAATTGAACAGCATCGTACATAATTCGTTTTGCTGAATGGGGGGCTGCGCCCCCCAAACCCCCGCTACACTAGCCCAGACCTAACCCATTTTGTAATAGCGGTATCAAATTAAATTGAACAGCATCGTACTAAATTCGTTTTGCTGACAGGGGTCTGCGCCCCCCAAACCCCCGCTACACTAGCCCAGACCTAACCCATTTTGTAATAGCGGTATCAAATTAAATTGAACAGCATCATATTGAATTCGTTTTGCTGACTGGGGTCTGCGCCCCCCAAACCCCCGCTACACCAGCCCAGACCTAACCCATTTTGTAATAGCGGTATCAAATTAAATTGAGCAGCATCATATTGAATTCGTTTTGCTGACAGGGGTCTGCGCCCCCCAGTCCCCCGCTACACTAGCCCAGACCTAACCCCCTTTGTAATAGCGGTATCATATTAAATTGAACAGCATCATATTGAATTCGTTTTGCTGACTGGGGTCTGCGCGCCCCAAACCCCCGCAACACTGGCCCAGACCTAGCCCATTTTGTAATGACTGTATTGGAACTGCGTTAGGGCTAGTTTAGAATTGGTTAGGTGAAGTAATGCGGAGAGCAGTTTCGCCTGCGTCCCGGGATGCTTGTTGGCATGAGTGGTGTCTGAATGAGTAAAGACGGATGAGACACTTGTGGGGTATGGTGAGTCAGATTCTCAAACTACCCATATATTCTTCTGAGGCATGGGTGCCTATCCAAGGATCTCCTTCGGTATCTAAAACAGAAATAAAAAAAAAAAAACAAAAAAAAAAAAAAAAAATGAATATGGACTGTGTTAGGACTGAATTGGATAAGGTCTGGGTTACGTCTCGGTTAGGTCTGAGTTAGGACTGGTTTAAGACTGGGTTAGGACTGGGTTAGGACTGGGTTAGGACTGGGTTAGGTCTGGGTTAGGTCTGGGTTATTTCTGGGTTAGGTCTGGGTTAGGTCTGGGTTAGGTCTGGGTTAGGTCTGGGTTAGGACTGGATTAGGTCTGGGTTAGGACTGGGTTAGTACTGGGTTAGGACTGGGTTAGGTCTGGGTTAGGTCTGGGTTATTTCTGGGTTAGGTCTGGGTTAGGTCTGGGTTAGGTCTGGGTTAGGGCTGGGTTAGGTCTGGGTTAGGTCTGGGTCAGGTCTGGGGTATTTCTGGGTTAGGACTGGGTTAGGTCTGGGTTAGGTCTGGGTTATTTCTGGGTTAGGTCTGGGTTAGGTCTGGGTTAGGTCTGGGTTAGGTCTGGGTTAGGTCTGGGTTAGGTCTGGGTTAGGACTGGGTTAGTACTGGGTTAGGACTGGGTTAGGTCTGGGTTAGGTCTGGGTTATTTCTGGGTTAGGTCTGGGTTAGGTCTGGGTTAGGTCTGGGTTAGGATTGGGTTAGGTCTGGTTTAGGACTGGGTTAGGTCTAGGTTAGGACTGGGTTAGGTCTGGGTTAGGTCTGGGTTAGGACTGGGTTAGGTCTGGGTTAGGACTGGGTTAGTACTGGGTTAGGACTGGGTTAGGTCTGGGTTAGGTCTGGGTTATTTCTGGGTTAGGTCTGGGTTAGGTCTGGGTTAGGTCTGGGTTAGGGCTGGGTTAGGTCTGGGTTAGGTCTGGGTCAGGTCTGGGGTATTTCTGGGTTAGGACTGGGTTAGGTCTGGGTTAGGTCTGGGTTATTTCTGGGTTAGGTCTGGGTTAGGTCTGGGTTAGGTCTGGGTTAGGTCTGGGTTAGGTCTGGGTTAGGTCTGGGTTAGGACTGGGTTAGTACTGGGTTAGGACTGGGTTAGGTCTGGGTTAGGTCTGGGTTATTTCTGGGTTAGGTCTGGGTTAGGTCTGGGTTAGGTCTGGGTTAGGGCTGGGTTAGGACTGGGTTAGGACTGGGTTAGGTCTGGGTTAGGACTGGGTTAGGACTGGGTTAGGTCTGGGTTAGGTCTGGGTTAGGACTGGGTTAGGTCTGGGTTAGGACTGGGCTAGGACTGGGTTAGGTCTGGGTTAGGTCTGGGTTAGGTTTGGGTTAGGACTGGGTAGGTTCTGGGTTAGGACTTGGTTAGGACTAGGTTAGGACTGTGTTAGGACTGGGTTAGGTCTGGGTTAGGTCTGGGTTAGGACTGGGTTAGGTCTGGGTTAGGACTGGGTTAGGTCTGGGTTAGGTCTGGGTTCGGTCTGGGTTAGGTCTGGGTTAGGTCTGGGTTAGGACTGGGTTAGGACTGGGTTAGGTCTGGGTTAGGACTGGGTTAGGACTGGGTTAGGTCTGGGTTAGGACTGGGTTAGGACTGGGTTAGGTCTGGGTTAGGACTGGGTTAGGACTGGGTTAGGTCTGGGTTAGGTCTGGGTTAGGACTGGGTTAGGTCTGGGTTAGGACTGGGTTAGGTCTGGGTTAGTACTGGATTTGGTTAGGTCTGGGTTAGGTCTGGGTTAGGTCTGGGTTAGGACTGGGTTAGGACTGGGTTAGGTCTGGGTTAGGACTGGGTTAGGACTGGGTTAGGACTGGGTTAGGTCTGGGTTAGGTCTGGGTTATTTCTGGGTTAGGTCTGGGTTAGGTCTGGGTTAGGTCTGGGTTAGGTCTGGGTTAGGTCTGGGTTAGGTCTGGGTTAGGACTGGGTTAGGACTGGGTTAGGTCTGGGTTAGGTCTGGGTTAGGACTGGGTTAGGTCTGGGTTAGGACTGGGTTAGGTCTGGGTTAGGTCTGGGTTCGGTCTGGGTTAGGACTGGGTTAGGACTGGGTTAGGTCTGGGTTAGGTCTGGGTTAGGTCTGGGTTAGGACTGGGTTAGGTCTGGGTTAGGTCTGGGTTCGGTCTGGGTTAGGTCTGGGTTAGGTCTGGCTTAGGACTGGGTTAGGACTGGGTTAGGTCTGGGTTAGGACTGGGTTAGGTCTGGGTTAGGACTGGGTTAGGACTGGGTTAGGTCTGGGTTAGGACTGGGTTAGGACTGGGTTAGGTCTGGGTTAGGTCTGGGTTAGGACTGGGTTAGGTCTGGGTTAGGACTGGGTTAGGTCTGGGTTATTTCTGGGTTAGGTCTGGGTTAGGTCTGGGTTAGGTCTGGGTTAGGTCTGGGTTAGGTCTGGGTTAGGTCTGGGTTAGGACTGGGTTAGGTCTGGGTTAGGTCTGGGTT
>NC_135147.1:92500-102500 GCF_051014445.1 Colletes latitarsis
TCAACACTCTGGCAAATTTTTGAGCTGCTATATCTGCAGTCACTGCGCTCATTCTTTGCAGAAAGGCGTCAGTGATTCGGGTATTTGTCTCTACATTGAACCTCTCCCAATCCGCCCTGCGAATGTTGTATCCGCTGCGGAGGGAGAGTTGGTTGTTGGCTCTATTGTTGCTTCCTAGCTTCATTGTTATTAAACTGTGATCGCTGACGTTACAGTCAGGCGTCACTTCCCAGTCTGAAATGCTGTTTAGTAGGCTTGTCGAAACCAGTGTTAAGTCAATATTCGATTCGCCTCTTTGTGTAAAAAATGTAGGAGTCTGATTTGGTTTATTGAGTAGGTTCAGGTTGTTTTGGAGGATAAAATCCTCCATTTGCCTTCCCCTACTGTCGGTCTGTCGTGAATACCAGAGTGTCGAGTGTGCATTAGAGTCCATTGTTATCAATACTCTCTCGTTTTTAAGCTTGTCCAGTGATTTTTGCAGTCTTGTGAGGATTGGATCGATCTCCAATGAGTGTTGACAGTACACGTTTACTAAAAAGAAGTTAAATTGCCCATATTGTACATGTACTGTCATTATGTGTTGGTCTTTGTCTGCATTAACTTGAAACGCCTGTATGTTGTTATTTGCGATTATAGTCGCCACCCAAGGAGATTCAGTGTCCGGTTGGATCGTCGTTACACTTGTGGAATACCCTCTAACCTTATTGCCATAGGTGTAAGGTTCTTGCAGGCAGATGATGTCTATACCATCCTTTTGGATCTTGCTTAGTAAATTTGCTGCCGCAGCAGCCGACCTCTGAGCATTGATTTGGGCGATAATCATGTCCAGTTGATCTTTGACTTGACCATGTCCGCGTACCGTACAAATACGGGACATTTTTTATCTTTAACTGAGTGATTTACATCACTCCTCTTCGCCCTTGCACAGTTGACGCATTTTGGCGCGTCTTTGACTTTGCATTTCTCTTTAAGGTGGTCCTTGGAACCACAATTTTCACATAATTGGTCCGGCGCACTGCAATGCTTTGCAAGGTGCCCGAACCCGTGGCATTTAAAGCATCGGGTATAATTTAAGTATTCTCTGACGCGGTACGAAGACCACATCATGAATACTCTACCCCTTTCCGTCAATTCCTTATGAATTGGACCGGGAGTCTCCACGATCCAATTCACTTTTTCAGCGTCCCTCGCTTTGAAGGAGTGCCTGAAAGAAATACATCTTTCAAGCTCTTCCACTTCCTTGTCGCTTAGGTTTTGGAAGTTTTTCTGTATGAGCTCAGCCTTGAGCTCATCCATGGTATACTCTTTCTCAACATCATGCACAATGACGCATGGTCTTTGCTTCTTAGGGTCGTCAATCTTGAGGCCCGCTTTTTGGAGCGGAGCACCCTTGATAAGGTCTACATCCTTTTTGCTTTCGACCTCGATGATGAGCCCTTTGCTCCTCATCTGACGAATGCCCTTCACATGAAGTTTTGAGCGGATGCCTTTCAGCTGGTCCGTCACACTTCGTTTTAGCTCTTCGTTACTCCTCTTGTCTGTCTCCTTGGAAGGCCTCACGAGGATGACCTCGCCTGCCTTCCTCGGACCCACCGGTCTGGTAGCCGGAGCAGGTCCGGCTTTGGTGTTAAGGGGGCAGGTCGGCCCCTTATTCAAGCTAGCCACTTGAGAGTAGGAGAGCGCTGTGCCCTTCTGCTCACTCGTGGCTTTTAGCTTCTCATTCTCAATGATCAGGTTATAGAGGATACCCTCCATAACCCCCCATTTTGCCATAATGGTGCTAATTTCGGTCTTGCCGATTTCTGCCTCATTTAAAAGGTAGTGCTCAAGTTCACTCCTTTGGGCCTTCACTCTTTCGATTGGCTTTGGTATGCTCGATTGGATCTTTTGTGACATACTCCTGGTAGTCACTTGAGTGAGTGCCTCGTCAGTGTCAATGTCGTTTGTCTCTTGTTCGACCATCTTCCTCTTGCGAGGGGGGATGGTCTTTGTCTCTTTTGTTTCCTTAGCGCAGCATTTCTCAGAAGATCTGAGTTCCGCTGCGCTCATCGCCTCACTTTCGTCCGAGCTGCTACTGCTATCAGTAGAGCTGTCTTCGATCACCTTGGTAAGGAACGGTTTCTTTTCCTTAGCGCTCTTTTTGCCTTTTCCTTTTCCTTTTTCTTTTTCCGTGTCCACAGCCGTAGTCATTTCCGTTTTCGTTGCCATTTTATTTTTAGTTTTATGTTTAATTTGTGTGAAATCCATGTGAGTCCCACGAGTATGGTCGGTTTTGATACTGTCCAGGAAGAGCCGCCATTCCAGGACAGGCCTGACACACGGTGCCCTGAGGCCGAGCATGCCATCACCAGGGGGTCGGCAGGTACCCCAGTGTTGTTCGCTTGGGGTTGGGGCTACCCCCCCAACCATTCATCCCATCACCACGAAGCAGAGCTTAGGATTTGGGGGCCGTTTGAAGAGTTGCCATTCTCGCAGGCCGGGCGGTAAAGCCAAGCCCCCCGTTTCCGCTGCCGTCGCGTACCATAGGCAAGACCGAGAGGAGTTGCGAATGGGTCGTTGCGACGACCAACAGAGGATTTACGGTATGGGTGCTCAGGCTCCTCGGGTTCGCTACCCGTACAGTGGCGTGTACCACTCACACCACTGTCCCTGAGGGTTTTGAGACCTCTTTCGTTATGAGACATTTAGATTTTGTTTGATGTTTATTGCCTGCAGTTCTGTCTCTTTTTCTTTCTTTTCAGGTCTAGGTGCTTTACTTACACTTCTTTCGGTCCGTCGGTCTTCCGGACATTTGACGTCTGCCACCAGGTGTTGTGGTGCACTGGATTGGACTAAGTCCAGCGGCGTATTGCTTTTAAAATCAGCAACAGACGTCGTGGCGGGCTTACGCCCTGATCATTCCCATCAATCAGAAAATACGCTTAAAGCAAAAAAGGGGCATATAGCCCCTTTTTTGTGATCATTCCCAGCCATCTCCATTTTTGCTCAAAGTGAAAAAGGGGCATAAAGCCCCTTTTTCGTTTGTGTCTCTTTCGTTCTTTTTCTTTCCTTCTTTCTCTCTTTCTTTCTTTCTTTCCTTCTCTCTTTCTTTCTTTCTTTCTAACACCTCTTTCTTTCTTGCGCCATGACATGGATCTCCGATCATCCCTTTCTGTCCCTTCTATAAAACTCCTTTTCATTCCTCTTTATGTCCGAAATCGACGGATCGTTGGCTCGGGTAGGTGGGGTCGCTACACTCCCAAACGGTGTGCACCTTCACCGTCCCTGCCTTAGTAGCAGTTCCCGCAGGGCTGATCCTGCGCGTTCTGCATTCGCAGTGGCAGCTCTTGGTTTCCCCCTGCAGGAGGGTACTCACAATGGGAACCGCGAGAAGGTGGCTGGCTTGCTCGACTGTAGGCTGCTTAAGGACTGGTCTCGGATACTAGGCAAGTCCTCCCGACACCTCAAACGACCGCCTTAAGAGCTCTACAGCCACTCCCATCAGTAGATAGGGACATGTAGTGTGTAGCCGTTATTCTGTCCAAGCGCGTTGCCACTTGGGGACTTTGCTGTACCTCAGACCGAAGGTCTATACCAGCAACTACATTTTGCCTGATGTTCGGGCATCTACTTTTCACGCGTCGTTTTGCGTTTGGAGGCTAACGACGTCGAAACCTGCTGCCACCTCGAGTCCAACCCAATCCAGGAACGCTTGCCGAAGCAAGCGGGGCTTGTATCCCGGCCCGAGGAGGTCATTGCCGAAGCACATGACCTAGCATCCGTTCGAGTACATTTTCAAGCATGGTTATTGGAGAGAGTCCGCAGACTTCTCTCGTTCTGTTACGTAGCGTATTGCGTTCAATGGCGGTTTTGGTTTCGCCCTGCTTTCGTAAGTAGTACCAAGCGCGTATATGTCCGGAACTCCCTGTATAGGTCTTGTTTTACAAGATCGGCTTCGGTCACCGGCCACGGATGGCCAGCTTCTTCAGCCGCTTGTCTCAGGAGTTCTCGCGCGTCTCGGTACCTCCGGCACTCGAATAGGACGTGGTTTGGTGTTTCCACTTGGCCACAGTCGCAATTCTCGTGCGGTACTAAAGCAAATTCCTTGAGCTTGGCTCGGAAATCTCCGTGCCCGCTTAGGAATTGTACTACGTAGTGATCCAAGATCACCCAGCTTGCATTGAGACGGTCAGATACATCAGAGAAGTAGCGGTAGGTGACCCTACCTTTCTCCGATGACGACCATCTCGTTTGCCACATATTGAGAAGTTCCGCTCGCACCAAGGCTTTCGCCTGAGCAGCGGTTACTTCTCCAGCCGCCAAATCGGCTCGACTTATTCGACAATTTCCGACTTCGATATTGATTTGTCTTCTAATCTGGTATGCACACGCGCGCTCCACTAACACCAAGTCTATCGGCATCGTCCCGGCGATCACAGTGATCGCGTCGGTAGATACCGTGCGATAGGCCTTGGTGACGGCGAGCAAAACATGTCTCTGCGCCCTGGCAAGTTTAGTTCTTGTCACAGAGGTGAGCATGTCTACCCATCCGGCGGCGGCGTATGTCGTGATCGGGACGAAGAGACCTTTGTACAAAGTACGCATGGTTCTGTGTCCCAATCCCCAGTTTGATCGAGCAAGTCTTGCTAGCGTATAAAACGTTCGCATGACTTTGGCATTCAAGTATTCGACGTGGGATCTTACTCCCATTCGCGCATCGATGTGAACACCCAAGTACCTTATGGTTTGCTTGAGTGCCACACTTCTCCCGTTTATCCTTATCACAGGAGGTCGTTCTCTATCCAGATTTCCTTTCAAGAGAATCATCTCGGTCTTAGTCGCGGATAGTGTAAGTTTCTGCGTGGCGCACCACTCAGAAATTGTATCCGCGACTCTTTGCCCTCTTTGCTGCAACTGATTCCTCGAGTTTCCGTAGAATACCACGAGTAAGTCGTCAGCGTAGGCTATTGGCTCGCAAGCCAGGTGTTCGTTTGATAGGAGCTGTAGAACTTCGTCAAAGACTAGGTTCCAACAGCTCGGACCGAGTATCGACCCCTGAGGGCAGCCCTTGGTGACTTGCTTACGCACATTACCGTGTTTGGAAACTATTGTAACCATACGGTCAGCGAAGTAGTCGACCATGAGTCGATAAAGATTTCGGGGACATCCCCGGCGTTTCAGCTTCTGAAGTATGCTTGGCCACCAAACATTATCAAAAGCTCCGGCGATGTCGAAGGAGAGACCCATCACATATCGTTCCTCTCGCTGGGATATCAATTCCCTGAGCTTCACCACGGCGTCTTCCGTGGATCGTCCAGGCCTGAATCCATATTGCCGATCGGAACTATGTTCTGGGTTTAGGAATATATTACTCATTCGATTAAGCATTAGTCGTTCTAACACTTTGCCTAAGATGGAGAGTAGGCATATCGGTCTATACGACTTGACATCCGTTGGTGGTTTATCGGGCCCTTTCAAGATTGCTCTGATCGAGCCGATTTTCCACCTAACGGGGAAGACCCCGTGCGCTAGACACCCGTTGTAGAGTCGAAGTAGAGCACTATGGATGGATCCATAAGCACATTTAACTACCTCGGCCTCTATACGGTCCAGCCCAGGGCATTTGCCTCGCTTTAAGCGCGATACTGCAGCTCCGAGCTCATTCCTCGTGAAGACTGGACAGTCTTCAGTCGGCGGATCGGTTGCAGCATCAGCTCTGGTGTTTGCTTGCTCCGGCGTTTCATCCGTGGACGAGTCGTCCGGGATTAGCGCCTGTAGGAGCTGCGAGGCAGTCGATTCCCAGTCAGTCGTATATCCTTCCGGCGTTCGAATGTTAGAGACCGCAGTCTCAACACAGAGTTTCTTTTGGGCGATCTTGTACACAAGTCCCCATGGCTCTTTATTCCCCTGCTCCGTCACAAAGTTCTGCCAGCTTTGTGCTTTCGCAGCGCGCACTGCGGCTGTGTAGGCGAGTCTAGATGTTCGATACTCAGCCTGCTTTGCCGCTCTCTCCTCCGAGTTCCTCTCGCGCTGAAAGGCTCGTCTAAGTCGATAGACTCGCGCTTTCATTCTCGTCAAATTTTCCGTCCACCATGGGACGGACTTCGAATGCCACTTCTTGGGGCGCATTGAGGCATTGCACGCATCGATGATCGATTTCTCGACCTCTTGTGCTAGGTGTTCGACTTCCCTGCGGCAACCAGTGCCGAGGGGTAATTGCCTCGCGCCTTCAAGAAGAACTTGATCAAATCGCTCCCAGTTCGCATGCAACGTGCGGAATCGAGGCTGTGGGCTTCGATTCTCATTCACGTCCGTGAACTGTAAGACAAAATCAATGAGTCGGTGGTCACTGGAGGTCCAATCCTCGTGAACCGTCCAGTTTCGCACAATTGTCGCCATGTCTGGGGTCGATAATGTGACATCGATCCATGACTCACCGGCAGGGCTGGAGTATGTAGGAATACTCCCAGCCTCGTTCAAAATCGTCAAGTCGTGTAATGCGATAAACTCTTCGAGTTTCTCGCCTCGCGTGTCCGGTCGAACGCTTTCTCCCCCCCAAAGGTGGGATTTGGCATTGACGTCCGCGGCTATCACGACTCGACGGTGTTGGAGAGCATCGAGTGTCCTCTCCAAGCGTGCCAGACTTGGTTCAATGTCTTCCGAGCATTGAAAGTACTGGCTAACGAGGTAGAAACTACCGAAGGGTCCGCTAATGCAAACGCAGGAGGTGTGAGTATCACACAGCTGTGTGATTTTTACCACCGAGATGTCCGGGTTTCTGACCACTATTGCGGCCATAGCACGTTCATTCTCGGCAATCACCTTCGCCGTGAGCCCAAAGCCTGGAATCTGTCCCTGAAATTGGTAAGGTTCCTGCATGAGCAACACGTCGATCTCCTTTGTGTGCATTAGCTCGCTCACCTCACCATGAACAATTAGCGCACGCCGCATATTATGCTGCGCGATGCGCAATTGCCTTAGAGGATTCTCCGGGTCGTTTCTATCCATAATTCGTACGAGATACTGCTAGGTCTAAAGCTGCCTTATAGGCAGGGCAGTTTTTGTCTCGCGACTTATGGTTGTGCTGCTTGCCTCTTGATTTACAGTTCGAGCAAGTCGGGGACTTACTCTTCGCCGTACAAGAGGCAATGGTATGCCCTTCTTCGGAGCAGTGACCGCAAACCTCGCTTTTTGCTTTACAATGTTTGGCCATGTGGCCAAACATTTGACACTTAAAGCAGCGTGTAACAGAGACATAGTCCTGCACTCTGCATGCGGACCAGCCCAGGTACACCCTGCCCATGCTCTTCAGCCGCTGGCGAACCAGCGGACTGACTTCCATGACCCAGTTGGCAGTGTCCTTTTCCTTCGGGCCGGTTGCAAACCGGACCTTCAGATTGGACGACACATCCCCCTGGGTCATATCGCTGAGGTTTTGCTTCCAGATACTGGAAGAAACCTCCTCTTTCCTCATCGACTTGGGAACGTCATACACTATAAGTGTAGGGTTCCTCAAGGTCGGTAGAGTAGCTGAAAGTCCTACTTCTTTCAGCTTCGCGCAGTTGACGAAGGCCTTTAGATCCTCCTTGCGTTCAGTCTCGACGGCTATGCCACCGGAGTGGATGCGTCGGACGGACCTCACGCGGATCTTGGCTTTCGCCGGCTTGACCAGTGACAGAACAGTTTGTTTGGTCACGTCGCTGTTCTGTCCTTTCCCTTTCGGCGGGAAAATACGCACCACATGTCGTGGTGGTTTTACCGCTTCTGGGGAAACTCGATTCGCGTCGACCTTTACCGCTTGCGCGTAAGTCGTTGCTGCACGAACTGGTGCAGGTTTTGCAGTCGGACGGGAACCCGTCGTCTGCGAAACCGTAGGGGCAACCCTCTCTGCGATCCTCTGGGAGGCTCTCACCTCTTGCCGGATCGCCGCGAGCTGTCCTTTTAGGAAAGAGTTCTGGATAAGAACCTCCTGGACTAGCTCGTAGAGAGCTGCCGCGTTGCCTACGATCAAGGCTCCGGTCTCCTTGCTGAGCCTGGATTCTTTTCCAAGACAGCTGGTCCGGATACCCTTGAACAGTTTCGAGGCCTCTCCATTGATTTTATCGAGAGGCCTGTTCGATGGACCAGGTGTCGCCTCCGCCGACACCTTTCCTGGCAACTCCTCGCCGCTTTTCTGGGCTTTTTCTGCCCTTTGCGGCTTCTCTTTCTTCACGACGGTTACCCAACCGTCGCTGTCGACTTCATGGCCCTTTCCTCCGTCCGAAGACGTGGCGTTGCCTGCTGAGGTTGCCTTCGGCTTTTTGGCCTCTGGCTTCCTCGGTGGAGTTGTACGGGGTGGTGTCCCCGATCCGTCCTTCTTGATATCCTTTGTCGGCGCAGGGGATATCGTTCCTGCAGGCTTCGATGTTGTAGCCTTGCTTCGTAGCGTCGGGGGTCTGGTGCTGGGGGGCGTTTTAGCGCCCTTCCCAGCTTCAACCTCCTTCGCCTTTTTCTGAGGTGGTGAGACCACCCCAGCCTTTCTACTCGCTGCCGTCGTCCTGCCGGGGGCAACGACGGTAGCCTCCTTTACTCCCTTTTCCCCCTTGCGGGGTACCGAGGCGTCTATCGGTGTCAATTTAATTTTAGGATCCATACTTGTCTGGAAACTGTTTCGTCCCGGCGTGTGTCCCGGCCTCCATGGACCCTCAATTGGAACCCGGCTCCGCCTGGGTTAGGACTTGCACCCGGGATATAGTCCGCGAACAAAGGCCGACCGGGCTTTCCCCGGACTCCTAGGTTCACTTCCTCGCCCAATAGAACCCACGAGTGGTGTTCCGAGCCGATTGACTAGGCACAGGGCTGCTTTTCTCGCCTAGCCGCCTGTCTAGACGAAGCAGAGGCCAAAGGTACGTGTTGGGCAGCTACACTCCCGCAGGAGAGAGGGCCCTCAGATCCCAGGATCCTCCTTTCCGCCGACACAGGTCGCCACGCACGGCAAACACGTGGGGAACAAACCTCAAGCAGATGTTCCCTCTGCTTCGCTACGCCCGGTTTCTGCTCCCTGTTTTTGCAGGGAACCCGCTGCGTAACTAGGACATGACCTCGGGCATCATGTCCCTGTAGCATTAGCTCCAAAACGTGGGACTCGTCCTTAGCACGACTAGTAAAACTCACTTTGCCATCATCAACTATGCTCTTGACGCTTCAGCGTCCTTTTGCCATCGCCAACGACGGGAGCTGCTGTCAGCAGCGCGACGACGGTCTTACATGTATAAATACATGTTGTCTTTCGTCGTTGGCGTACCTTTCAGTGTTTTCGTCATACGCTGCATATCCTTCCTATATGCAGCGTCCGTATGGCAAGGACTCCGAGTCTGACAGAGCCGTACACCACCGGTTTACAGCTCGGAGTTGAGCTGGTCTAGGCGGAGTCTTCTAATGGCCAGGGGAGCGATCCACGTTTCGAGGCCCGTCTCCCTACCTAGGATACTAGCGTGGTTTCCCAGCCGACACCTTCAGGCAGTAGGGAGCAGCTCAGCTACTTCTACGGTGGCCTCCTTCCGTCATTCGTCTGGCATTACGACGTCTGCCACCAGATGTTTTGGTGTGCTGGGTTCTGCCAAGCCCAGCGGCGTATTGCTTTTCCCAGCGGCGTATTGCTTTTGGGGACGCATACAGACGTCGTTTCGTGTCTCTTTCTGATCTTATTATTTGCTCAACGTGAAAAGGGGGCATATAGCCCCCTTTTTGATTTCTGGTGTCAGGATCGCCTCCTCGGAAAAGCATTAAAGCAAAAAGGGGGCTTATAGCCCCCTGGTATGAGTTAGGTCTTTCTTGGAGAAGTCCCAGATGTTCGAGTAGGAACTTTTGAAAAGTTCCTTAAAGTGAAAAAGGGGCATATAGCCCCTTTTTGTACAATATACGCCTTCTCCAATAAGCCTTAACGTGAAATGGGGGCCGAAGCCCCCAGGTGTTAAGTATACGCTAGTCATAATGCTTCCCCATCTCTCTTTGCTTTCCTGACACCACTCTTTTCTGACAT
>NC_135147.1:107500-110000 GCF_051014445.1 Colletes latitarsis
CAATCGACGCGTCGTCGTTTGCGATTATTCGCCTCACGTTAGCCATGAGTATGTATATTATTCATTTACGAACGAACGCGGCAGCGTCCATCGGTTGCTCGATGAAATCGATGCGATAAACTACAGCCGTCTCGGCTGGTCGTCGTTAGTCGCGCGAGCAACGATGGCCGCAAAATCGACGCGTCGTCGTTTGCGATTATTCGCCTCAAGTTAGCCATGAGTATGTATAACATTCATTTACGAACGAACGCGGCAGCGTCCATCGGTTGCTCGATGAAATCGATGCGATAAACTACAGCCGTTTCGGCTGGTCGTCGTTAGTCGCGCGAGCAACGATGGCCGCAAAATCGACGCGTCGTCGTTTGCGATTATTCGCCTCAAGTTAGCCATGAGTATGTATATTATTCATTTACGAACGAACGCGGCAGCGTCCATCGGTTGCTCGATGAAATCGATGCGATAAACTACAGCCGTTTCGGCTGGTCGTCGTTAGTCGCGCGAGCAACGATGGCCGCAAAATCGACGCGTCGTCGTTTGCGATTATTCGCCTCAAGTTAGCCATGAGTATGTATATTATTCATTTACGAACGAACGCGGCAGCGTCCATCGGTTGCTCGATGAAATCGATGCGATAAACTACAGCCGTTTCGGCTGGTCGTCGTTAGTCGCGCGAGCAACGATGGCCGCAAAATCGACGCGTCGTCGTTTGCGATTATTCGCCTCAAGTTAGCCATGAGTATGTATATTATTCATTTACGAACGAACGCGGCAGCGTCCATCGGTTGCTCGATGAAATCGATGCGATAAACTACAGCCGTTTCGGCTGGTCGTCGTTAGTCGCGCGAGCAACGATGGCCGCAAAATCGACGCGTCGTCGTTTGCGATTATTCGCCTCAAGTTAGCCATGAGTATGTATATTATTCATTTACGAACGAACGCGGCAGCGTCCACCGGTTGCTCGATGAAATCGATGCGATAAACTACAGCCGTCTCGGCTGGTCGTCGTTAGTCGCGCGAGCAACGATGGCCGCAAAATCGACGCGTCGTCGTTTGCGATTATTCGCCTCTGGCTATCCGTGAGTATGTATAATATTCATATACGAACGAACGCGGCAGCGCCCATCGGTTGCTCGATGAAATCGATGCGATAAACTACAGCCTTCTCGGCTGGTCGTCGTTAGTCGCGCGAGCAACGATGGCCGCAAAATCGACGCGTCGTCGTTTGCGATCATTCGCCTCAGGCTATCCGTGAGTATGTATAACATTCATTTACGAACGAACGCGGCAGCGTCCATCGGTTGCTCGATGAAATCGATGCGATAAACTACAGCCGTCTCGGCTGATCGTCGTTAGTCGCGCGAGCAACGATGGCCGCACAATCGACGCGTCGTCGTTTGCGATTATTCGCCTCAGGCTATCCGTGAGTATGTATAACATTCATTTACGAACGAACGCGGCAGCGTCCATCGGTTGCTCGATGAAATCGATGCGATAAACTACAGCCGTCTCGGCTGATCGTCGTTAGTCGCGCGAGCAACGATGGCCGCACAATCGACGCGTCGTCGTTTGCGATTATTCGCCTCAGGCTATCCGTGAGTATGTATAACATTCATTTACGAACGAACGCGGCAGCGTCCATCGGTTGCTCGATGAAATCGATGCGATAAACTACAGCCGTCTCGGCTGATCGTCGTTAGTCGCGCGAGCAACGATGGCCGCACAATCGACGCGTCGTCGTTTGCGATTATTCGCCTCAGGCTATCCGTGAGTATGTATAACATTCATTTACGAACGAACGCGGCAGCGTCCATCGGTTGCTCGATGAAATCGATGCGATAAACTACAGCCTTCTCGGCTGGTCGTCGTTAGTCGCGCGAGCAACGATGGCCGCACAATCGACGCGTTGTCGTTCGTTTGCGATTCGCTTCAGGCTACCCGTAAGGATGTATATTATTTTATTACTTCCTCGCCGTCATCAGGACGTTTCGTTCGGAGCACGACGACGAGCACACACGCCACCGGGCAAAGCGGGATACGCAAGTTCAAACCGTAAAGGAACGTCGCGAAACGATGTTCGACGGCGTCTCGTTCCTCGGCTGTAGATCCTTGGGCGCTTTGTTTCGGCCCCTGCGCGTTGTGTGTGACAATCGGTCGTCGTCTCCTCTTCGAGCGAGCGCAACGTAAACAGCCAGCATCGTATCTCCGACCGAGACGCGTATATAATGGAAAAATTGACGGCGGGTGACATCCTCGATCGTCGCAACGATGGGTCTTATTTTCTCTTCTCCTCCTCTTTCTTTCGTTAGTAATGGACGTTTTCTTGTTTTTGTTCGAGATCTTTGTTTAGTAATGGACGTTTTTGTGTTATGTTCTTTCGTTTCTTTGTTCGTTTCGACCCAATCGTGTAAACGACGACGCGCGTCACCTCACGCCAGCATCGATCTACCATTAATACGGCGATTCTCGTTCGTCGAGAGAACCTATGGTCTGCACGGGCTCT
>NC_135147.1:112500-132500 GCF_051014445.1 Colletes latitarsis
ACTCTCTCTCGTTTATATTTGCTTTTTCTCGACAGAGAAACCACCAACTCTCTCGTTTATATTTGCTTTTTCTCGACAGAGTCACCACCAAACTCTCTCGTTTCGTATTTTACTTCACAACAGAACATTATTGTATAATGGTATCCCACAACGACAAAGTACGTAGAGCTGCGCTCATGCTGAACATCTCGGGCACTTATTCACGCTGGGCATCGATCGTGGAAGCACGTATTGCCAGGCCCGAAGACTAAGCATTCATGCTGGACAAAAACGAGAAAGCGCGTATGTGCTGGTCGAGAAAGCACGTATTCGGCGCCGTACTGTTATGTCGAGGTCAGACACCTGTATTTCATTCTTTGCTCACTTTCCAGAGTACGAACCGTAGTTCCATACAATTTTTGCCTTTTAAGCTACGCTCCGTAGAGTGTAGTGCCAGTTTATGGTTTTCACAAAATTTTCAATCGCTCGGACTGAAGAGTTGATGCTCGGATAGTACGAGTATACATATTTTAAACGTATACAAGTCACCAACGTCACTCGAGACGCTTATACCACTTCAAGAGCCATTCGGTCAAAGACACCGACTCGTGGCAATGCAGTGTGGAGAAAGTCTGGAACGAGCACGATACAGAACAGTCAGGATGAAATCCCGAGGAGCGACGACTGCTTCTCAACCGAGGTCGAAGAATAGCCGTACGCTCGACGCTGCCCCGACCGACTCGACCGGACCGTCGCTTCTCTTATAGGTACCGAGGCGCCCGCCGGAACGCCGGCGACGCACGGGCTTACGCACGGCCGCTTATGGGGGGAACCGCGCGACCCAACCGCCCGCCCGAACGGCCTGTTATAACTTAGAGCGAAAACCAACACCTGTAATTTCCTTAATAATTGAGCTAGGGCAAAAAAAAAAAACGCTATCTTGTAGGAAAAAAGCAGGGGAACACGATGCCGTCGTTAAAAATATAGATTGCCGTGCTCGTTTTCGAGAAAAAAATGAAAAAATGGTCAAAATCGTCGCAGAACAAAAACTCGACACGCTATCTTGTAGGCAAAAATTAGACGAATTCAAAACCGTAGTTAAAAATATCGGTCGTCGCGCTAGTTTTCGAGAAAAAAACAAAAACGTTCAAAAAATTCGAGATAAAAAAAAAAAAACCAGCCTACCAGATAGAAAAAATTACACTGAACAAATATCATATAGGTCAAAATATGTGTTAGCGTACTAGTTTTCGAGATATAGACGAAAAACCGTCGCCGCCGATCGGTACGTCGGTCGATGCGAAAGCACCGCGCGACCGAGCGCCCGCCTAAAAGACCAGTTCGAACATACCGAAAAATCAAGAAACCGTAACTTCCTTAATAATTGAGCTAGGACAAAAAATCGACACGCTATCTTGCAGGAAAAAATCCGGGGAACACGATGGCGTCGTCAAAAGTGCAGGTCGTCGAGCTCGTTTTCGAGAAAAAAAAAAAAAAATTCTCAAAATTCGACAAAAAAATAAAACGATCAGTGGACCGTGTAGAGAATATAAAACTGCATAAGAATCGTATAGACGAAAATTGGCGTTCACGTGCTCGTTTTTGTGGAAAAAATTAAAAAAGCTCTCAAACTTCGAGATAAAAAAAAAAAAAACCATCTACCAGGTAGCCAACGGTAAACGGTACAAGTATCGTACGGGCGAAAATGAGCGTTACCGTGCTCGTTTTCGAGTTATTGACGAAAAACAGCCTGGAGCGATCGCTCCGGCGGTCGACGCGCGAAAGTTTCTAAGTCCGCTCTGCTCCGAAACACCGCTCCGGCGTCAAAAATCGTCGTAGGACAAAAAATAGACACGCTATCTTGCAGGAAAAAATCCGGGGAACACGATGGCGTCGTCAAAAGTGCAGGTCGTCGAGCTAGTTTTCGAGAAAAAAAAAAAAAAATTCTCAAAACTCGACAAAAAAATAAAACGATCAGTGGACCGTGTAGAGAATCTAAAACTGCATAAGAATCGTATAGACCAAAATTGGCGTTCACGTGCTCGTTTTTGAGAAAAAAGTTAAAAAAGCTCTCAAAATTCGAGATAAAAAAAAAACAAACCATCTGCCAGGTAGCCAACGGTAAACGGTACAAGTATCGTACGGGCGAAAACGAGCGTTACCGTGCTCGTTTTCGAGTTATTGGCGAGAAACAGCCTGGAGCGATCGGTCCGGCGGTCGACGCGCGAAAGTTTCTAAGTCAGCTCTGCTCCGAATCATCGCTCCGGCGTCAAAAATCGTCGTAGGACAAAAAATCGCCACCCTATCTTGCAGAAAAAAATCCGGGGAACACGATGGCGTCGTCAAAAGTGCAGGTCGTCGAGCTCGTTTTCGAGAAAAAAAAAAAAAAATTCTCAAAATTCGACAAAAAAATAAAACGATCAGTGGACCGTGTAGAGAATCTAAAACTGCATAAGAATCGTATAGACGAAAATTGGCGTTCACGTGCTCGTTTTTGTGGAAAAAATTAAAAAAGCTCTCAAACTTCGAGGTAAAAAAAACAAAAACCATCCACCAGGTAGCCAACGGAAAACGGTACAAGTATCGTACGGGCGAAAACGAGCGTTACCGTGCTCGTTTTCGAGTTATTGACGAAAAACAGCCTGGAGCGATCGGTCCGGCGGTCGACGCGCGAAAGTTTCTAAGTCCGCTCTGCCCCGAAACACCGCTCCGGCGTCAAAAATCGTCGTAGGACAAAAAATCGACACGCTATCTTGCAGGAAAAAATCCGGGGAACACGATGGCGTCGTCAAAAGTGCAGGTCGTCGAGCTCGTTTTCGAGAAAAAAAAAAAACAATTCTCAAAATTCGACAAAAAAATAAAACGATCACTGGACCGTGTAGAGAATCTAAAACTGCATAAGAATCGTATAGACGAAAATTGGCGTTCACGTGCTCGTTTTTGCGGGAAAAATTAAAAAAGCTCTCAAAGTTCGAGATAAAAAAAAAAAAAACCGTCCACCAGGTAGCCAACGGTAAACGGTACAAGTATCGTACGGGCGAAAACGAGCGTTACCGTGCTCGTTCTCGAGTTATTGACGAAAAACAGCCTGGAGCGATCGGTCCGGCGGTCGACGCGCGAAAGTTTCTAAGTCCGCTCTGCTCCGAATCATCGCTCCGGCGTCAAAAATCGTCGTAGGACAAAAAATCGCCACCCTATCTTGCAGGAAAAAATCCGGGGAACACGATGGCGTCGTCAAAAGTGCAGGTCGTCGAGCTCGTTTTCGAGAAAAAAAAAAAAAAATTCTCAAAATTCGACAAAAAAATAAAACGATCAGTGGACCGTGTAGAGAATCTAAAACTGCATAAGAATCGTATAGACGAAAATTGGCGTTCACGTGCTCGTTTTTGTGGAAAAAATTAAAAAAGCTCTCAAACTTCGAGGTAAAAAAAACAAAAACCATCCACCAGGTAGCCAACGGAAAACGGTACAAGTATCGTACGGGCGAAAACGAGCGTTACCGTGCTCGTTTTCGAGTTATTGACGAAAAACAGCCTGGAGCGATCGGTCCGGCGGTCGACGCGCGAAACTTTCTAAGTCCGCTCTGCTCCGAAACACCGCTCCGGCGTCAAAAATCGTCGTAGGACAAAAAATCGACACGCTATCTTGCAGGAAAAAATCCGGGGAACACGATGGCGTCGTCAAAAGTGCAGGTCGTCGAGCTCGTTTTCGAGAAAAAAAAAAAAAAATTCTCAAAATTCGACAAAAAAATAAAACGATAAGTGGACCGTGTAGAGAATCTAAAACTGCATAAGAATCGTATAGACGAAAATTGGCGTTCACGTGCTCGTTTTTGTGGAAAAAATTAAAAAAGCTCTCAAACTTCGAGGTAAAAAAAACAAAAACCATCCACCAGGTAGCCAACGGAAAACGGTACAAGTATCGTACGGGCGAAAACGAGCGTTACCGTGCTCGTTTTCGAGTTATTGACGAAAAACAGCCTGGAGCGATCGGTCCGGCGGTCGACGCGCGAAACTTTCTAAGTCCGCTCTGCTCCGAAACACCGCTCCGGCGTCAAAAATCGTCGTAGGACAAAAAATCGACACGCTATCTTGCAGGAAAAAATCCGGGGAACACGATGGCGTCGTCAAAAGTGCAGGTCGTCGAGCTCGTTTTCGAGAAAAAAAAAAAAAAATTCTCAAAATTCGACAAAAAAATAAAACGATCACTGGACCGTGTAGAGAATCTAAAACTGCATAAGAATCGTATAGACGAAAATTGGCGTTCACGCGCTCGTTTTTGAGAAAAAAGTTAAAAAAGCTCTCAAAATTCGAGATAAAAAAAAAAAAAACCATCTACCAGGTAGCCAACGGTAAACGGTACAAGTATCGTACGGGCGAAAACGAGCGTTACCGTGCTCGTTTTCGAGTTATTGGCGAGAAACAGCCTGGAGCGATCGGTCCGGCGGTCGACGCGCGAAAGTTTCTAAGTCAGCTCTGCTCCGAATCATCGCTCCGGCGTCAAAAATCGTCGTAGGACAAAAAATCGCCACCCTATCTTGCAGAAAAAAATCCGGGGAACACGATGGCGTCGTCAAAAGTGCAGGTCGTCGAGCTCGTTTTCGAGAAAAAAAAAAAAAAATTCTCAAAATTCGACAAAAAAATAAAACGATCAGTGGACCGTGTAGAGAATCTAAAACTGCATAAGAATCGTATAGACGAAAATTGGCGTTCACGTGCTCGTTTTTGTGGAAAAAATTAAAAAAGCTCTCAAACTTCGAGGTAAAAAAAACAAAAACCATCCACCAGGTAGCCAACGGAAAACGGTACAAGTATCGTACGGGCGAAAACGAGCGTTACCGTGCTCGTTTTCGAGTTATTGACGAAAAACAGCCTGGAGCGATCGGTCCGGCGGTCGACGCGCGAAAGTTTCTAAGTCCGCTCTGCCCCGAAACACCGCTCCGGCGTCAAAAATCGTCGTAGGACAAAAAATCGACACGCTATCTTGCAGGAAAAAATCCGGGGAACACGATGGCGTCGTCAAAAGTGCAGGTCGTCGAGCTCGTTTTCGAGAAAAAAAAAAAAAAATTCTCAAAATTCGACAAAAAAATAAAACGATCAGTGGACCGTGTAGAGAATCTAAAACTGCATAAGAATCGTATAGACGAAAATTGGCGTTCACGTGCTCGTTTTTGTGGAAAAAATTAAAAAAGCTCTCAAACTTCGAGGTAAAAAAAACAAAAACCATCCACCAGGTAGCCAACGGAAAACGGTACAAGTATCGTACGGGCGAAAACGAGCGTTACCGTGCTCGTTTTCGAGTTATTGACGAAAAACAGCCTGGAGCGATCGGTCCGGCGGTCGACGCGCGAAACTTTCTAAGTCCGCTCTGCTCCGAAACACCGCTCCGGCGTCAAAAATCGTCGTAGGACAAAAAATCGACACGCTATCTTGCAGGAAAAAATCCGGGGAACACGATGGCGTCGTCAAAAGTGCAGGTCGTCGAGCTCGTTTTCGAGAAAAAAAAAAAAAAATTCTCAAAATTCGACAAAAAAATAAAACGATCACTGGACCGTGTAGAGAATCTAAAACTGCATAAGAATCGTATAGACGAAAATTGGCGTTCACGCGCTCGTTTTTGAGAAAAAAGTTAAAAAAGCTCTCAAAATTCGAGATAAAAAAAAAAAAAACCATCTACCAGGTAGCCAACGGTAAACGGTACAAGTATCGTACGGGCGAAAACGAGCGTTACCGTGCTCGTTTTCGAGTTATTGGCGAGAAACAGCCTGGAGCGATCGGTCCGGCGGTCGACGCGCGAAAGTTTCTAAGTCAGCTCTGCTCCGAATCATCGCTCCGGCGTCAAAAATCGTCGTAGGACAAAAAATCGCCACCCTATCTTGCAGAAAAAAATCCGGGGAACACGATGGCGTCGTCAAAAGTGCAGGTCGTCGAGCTCGTTTTCGAGAAAAAAAAAAAAAAATTCTCAAAATTCGACAAAAAAATAAAACGATCAGTGGACCGTGTAGAGAATCTAAAACTGCATAAGAATCGTATAGACGAAAATTGGCGTTCACGTGCTCGTTTTTGTGGAAAAAATTAAAAAAGCTCTCAAACTTCGAGGTAAAAAAAACAAAAACCATCCACCAGGTAGCCAACGGAAAACGGTACAAGTATCGTACGGGCGAAAACGAGCGTTACCGTGCTCGTTTTCGAGTTATTGACGAAAAACAGCCTGGAGCGATCGGTCCGGCGGTCGACGCGCGAAAGTTTCTAAGTCCGCTCTGCCCCGAAACACCGCTCCGGCGTCAAAAATCGTCGTAGGACAAAAAATCGACACGCTATCTTGCAGGAAAAAATCCGGGGAACACGATGGCGTCGTCAAAAGTGCAGGTCGTCGAGCTCGTTTTCGAGAAAAAAAAAAAACAATTCTCAAAATTCGACAAAAAAATAAAACGATCACTGGACCGTGTAGAGAATCTAAAACTGCATAAGAATCGTATAGACGAAAATTGGCGTTCACGTGCTCGTTTTTGCGGGAAAAATTAAAAAAGCTCTCAAAGTTCGAGATAAAAAAAAAAAAAACCGTCCACCAGGTAGCCAACGGTAAACGGTACAAGTATCGTACGGGCGAAAACGAGCGTTACCGTGCTCGTTTTCGAGTTATTGACGAAAAACAGCCTGGAGCGATCGGTCCGGCGGTCGACGCGCGAAACTTTCTAAGTCCGCTCTGCTCCGAATCATCGCTCCGGCGTCAAAAATCGTCGTAGGACAAAAAATCGCCACCCTATCTTGCAGGAAAAAATCCGGGGAACACGATGGCGTCGTCAAAAGTGCAGGTCGTCGAGCTCGTTTTCGAGAAAAAAAAAAAAAAATTCTCAAAATTCGACAAAAAAATAAAACGATCAGTGGACCGTGTAGAGAATCTAAAACTGCATAAGAATCGTATAGACGAAAATTGGCGTTCACGTGCTCGTTTTTGTGGAAAAAATTAAAAAAGCTCTCAAACTTCGAGGTAAAAAAAACAAAAACCATCCACCAGGTAGCCAACGGAAAACGGTACAAGTATCGTACGGGCGAAAACGAGCGTTACCGTGCTCGTTTTCGAGTTATTGACGAAAAACAGCCTGGAGCGATCGGTCCGGCGGTCGACGCGCGAAAGTTTCTAAGTCCGCTCTGCTCCGAAACACCGCTCCGGCGTCAAAAATCGTCGTAGGACAAAAAATCGACACGCTATCTTGCAGGAAAAAATCCGGGGAACACGATGGCGTCGTCAGAAGTGCAGGTCGTCGAGCTCGTTTTCGAGAAAAAAAAAAAACAATTCTCAAAATTCGACAAAAAAATAAAACGATCACTGGACCGTGTAGAGAATCTAAAACTGCATAAGAATCGTATAGACGAAAATTGGCGTTCACGTGCTCGTTTTTGCGGGAAAAATTAAAAAAGCTCTCAAAGTTCGAGATAAAAAAAAAAAAAACCGTCCACCAGGTAGCCAACGGTAAACGGTACAAGTATCGTACGGGCGAAAACGAGCGTTACCGTGCTCGTTTTCGAGTTATTGGCGAAAAACAGCCTGGAGCGATCGGTCCGGCGGTCGACGCGCGAAAGTTTCTAAGTCCGCTCTGCTCCGAAACACCGCTCCGGCGTCAAAAATCGTCGTAGGACAAAAAATCGACACGCTATCTTGCAGGAAAAAATCCGGGGAACACGATGGCGTCGTCAAAAGTGCAGGTCGTCGAGCTCGTTTTCGAGAAAAAAAAAAAAAAATTCTCAAAATTCGACAAAAAAATAAAACGATCAGTGGACCGTGTAGAGAATCTAAAACTGCATAAGAATCGTATAGACGAAAATTGGCGTTCACGTGCTCGTTTTTGTGGAAAAAATTAAAAAAGCTCTCAAACTTCGAGGTAAAAAAAACAAAAACCATCCACCAGGTAGCCAACGGAAAACGGTACAAGTATCGTACGGGCGAAAACGAGCGTTACCGTGCTCGTTTTCGAGTTATTGACGAAAAACAGCCTGGAGCGATCGGTCCGGCGGTCGACGCGCGAAAGTTTCTAAGTCCGCTCTGCTCCGAATCATCGCTCCGGCGTCAAAAATCGTCGTAGGACAAAAAATCGCCACCCTATCTTGCAGGAAAAAATCCGGGGAACACGATGGCGTCGTCAAAAGTGCAGGTCGTCGAGCTCGTTTTCGAGAAAAAAAAAAAACAATTCTCAAAATTCGACAAAAAAATAAAACGATCACTGGACCGTGTAGAGAATCTAAAACTGCATAAGAATCGTATAGACGAAAATTGGCGTTCACGTGCTCGTTTTTGCGGGAAAAATTAAAAAAGCTCTCAAAGTTCGAGATAAAAAAAAAAAAAACCGTCCACCAGGTAGCCAACGGTAAACGGTACAAGTATCGTACGGGCGAAAACGAGCGTTACCGTGCTCGTTTTCGAGTTATTGGCGAAAAACAGCCTGGAGCGATCGGTCCGGCGGTCGACGCGCGAAAGTTTCTAAGTCCGCTCTGCTCCGAATCATCGCTCCGGCGTCAAAAATCGTCGTAGGACAAAAAATCGCCACCCTATCTTGCAGGAAAAAATCCGGGGAACACGATGGCGTCGTCAAAAGTGCAGGTCGTCGAGCTCGTTTTCGAGAAAAAAAAAAAAAAATTCTCAAAATTCGACAAAAAAATAAAACGATAAGTGGACCCTGTAGAGAATCTAAAACTGCATAAGAATCGTATAGACGAAAATTGGCGTTCACGTGCTCGTTTTTGTGGAAAAAATTAAAAAAGCTCTCAAACTTCGAGGTAAAAAAAACAAAAACCATCCACCAGGTAGCCAACGGAAAACGGTACAAGTATCGTACGGGCGAAAACGAGCGTTACCGTGCTCGTTTTCGAGTTATTGACGAAAAACAGCCTGGAGCGATCGGTCCGGCGGTCGACGCGCGAAACTTTCTAAGTCCGCTCTGCTCCGAAACACCGCTCCGGCGTCAAAAATCGTCGTAGGACAAAAAATCGACACGCTATCTTGCAGGAAAAAATCCGGGGAACACGATGGCGTCGTCAAAAGTGCAGGTCGTCGAGCTCGTTTTCGAGAAAAAAAAAAAACAATTCTCAAAATTCGACAAAAAAATAAAACGATCACTGGACCGTGTAGAGAATCTAAAACTGCATAAGAATCGTATAGACGAAAATTGGCGTTCACGTGCTCGTTTTTGCGGGAAAAATTAAAAAAGCTCTCAAAGTTCGAGATAAGAAAAAAAAAAACCGTCCACCAGGTAGCCAACGGTAAACGGTACAAGTATCGTACGGGCGAAAACGAGCGTTACCGTGCTCGTTTTCGAGTTATTGACGAAAAACAGCCTGGAGCGATCGGTCCGGCGGTCGACGCGCGAAACTTTCTAAGTCCGCTCTGCTCCGAATCATCGCTCCGGCGTCAAAAATCGTCGTAGGACAAAAAATCGCCACCCTATCTTGCAGGAAAAAATCCGGGGAACACGATGGCGTCGTCAAAAGTGCAGGTCGTCGAGCTCGTTTTCGAGAAAAAAAAAAAAAAATTCTCAAAATTCGACAAAAAAATAAAACGATCAGTGGACCGTGTAGAGAATCTGAAACTGCATAAGAATCGTATAGACGAAAATTGGCGTTCACGTGCTCGTTTTTGTGGAAAAAATTAAAAAAGCTCTCAAACTTCGAGGTAAAAAAAACAAAAACCATCCACCAGGTAGCCAACGGAAAACGGTACAAGTATCGTACGGGCGAAAACGAGCGTTACCGTGCTCGTTTTCGAGTTATTGACGAAAAACAGCCTGGAGCGATCGGTCCGGCGGTCGACGCGCGAAAGTTTCTAAGTCCGCTCTGCTCCGAAACACCGCTCCGGCGTCAAAAATCGTCGTAGGACAAAAAATCGACACGCTATCTTGCAGGAAAAAATCCGGGGAACACGATGGCGTCGTCAGAAGTGCAGGTCGTCGAGCTCGTTTTCGAGAAAAAAAAAAAACAATTCTCAAAATTCGACAAAAAAATAAAACGATCAGTGGACCGTGTAGAGAATATAAAACTGCATAAGAATCGTATAGACGAAAATTGGCGTTCACGTGCTCGTTTTTGAGAAAAAAGTTAAAAAAGCTCTCAAAATTCGAGATAAAAAAAAAACAAACCATCTGCCAGGTAGCCAACGGTAAACGGTACAAGTATCGTACGGGCGAAAACGAGCGTTACCGTGCTCGTTTTCGAGTTATTGACGAAAAACAGCCTGGAGCGATCGGTCCGGCGGTCGACGCGCGAAAGTTTCTAAGTCCGCTCTGCTCCGAATCATCGCTCCGGCGTCAAAAATCGTCGTAGGACAAAAAATCGCAACCCTGTCTTGCAGGAAAAAATCCGGGGAACACGATGGCGTCGTCAAAAGTGCAGGTCGTCGAGCTCGTTTTCGAGAAAAAAAAAAAAAAATTCTCAAAATTCGACAAAAAAATAAAACGATCAGTGGACCGTGTAGAGAATATAAAACTGCATAAGAATCGTATAGACGAAAATTGGCGTTCACGTGCTCGTTTTTGAGAAAAAAGTTAAAAAAGCTCTCAAAATTCGAGATAAAAAAAAAACAAACCATCTGCCAGGTAGCCAACGGTAAACGGTACAAGTATCGTACGGGCGAAAACGAGCGTTACCGTGCTCGTTTTCGAGTTATTGACGAAAAACAGCCTGGAGCGATCGGTCCGGCGGTCGACGCGCGAAAGTTTCTAAGTCCGCTCTGCTCCGAATCATCGCTCCGGCGTCAAAAATCATCGTAGGACAAAAAATCGCCACCCTATCTTGCAGGAAAAAATCCGGGGAACACGATGGCGTCGTCAAAAGTGCAGGTCGACGAGCTCGTTTTCGAGAAAAAAAAAAAAAAATTCTCAAAATTCGACAAAAAAATAAAACGATCATTGGACCGTGTAGAGAATCTAAAACTGCATAAGAATCGTATAGACCAAAATTGGCCTTAACGTGCTGGTTTTCGAGTTATTGACGATAAGCCGGTATATATATGTCCGAGATAAAAAAAAAGATAGGGACAGTGGGAATCTCCTATACTATCACGGGCGTGTATTCTCCTACTAGTTTGATGGTTGTTGTTGCATAAACCAGCGACTGTTTGGCCCGCCGTTTAACCGCGCGGTTTAAAATTGCAACACAATGTTGGTGTCGCTCCGGGGTGAAAAAATGGAAAAACGACATACTTTACGCATAGGGGCGGCTGATCTTAACATATTTTGTCATGTCACCACCCCAGTGACTCTAAGACGGATTTTGCCGTCGCACGTTTTTTTATTAAAAAGTTATTAGTATATAAAAGATTTCGTTAAGCAAAAAGACACGAATATGGGAGTAGGACAAAAAATCGCCAGCCTATCTTGCAGGAAAAAATCCGGGGAACACGATGGCGTCGTCAAAAGTGCAGGTCGTCGAGCTAGTTTTCGAGAAAAAAAAAAAAAAATTCTCAAAACTCGACAAAAAAATAAAACGATCAGTGGACCGTGTAGAGAATCTAAAACTGCATAAGAATCGTATAGACCAAAATTGGCGTTCACGTGCTCGTTTTTGAGAAAAAAGTTAAAAAAGCTCTCAAAATTCGAGATAAAAAAAAAAAAAACCATCTACCAGGTAGCCAACGGTAAACGGTACAAGTATCGTACGGGCGAAAACGAGCGTTACCGTGCTCGTTTTCGAGTTATTGACGAAAAACAGCCTGGAGCGATCGGTCCGGCGGTCGACGCGCGAAAGTTTCTAAGTCCGCTCTGCTCCGAATCATCGCTCCGGCGTCAAAAATCGTCGTAGGACAAAAAATCGCCACCCTATCTTGCAGGAAAAAATCCGGGGAACACGATGGCGTCGTCAAAAGTGCAGGTCGTCGAGCTCGTTTTCGAGAAAAAAAAAAAAAAATTCTCAAAATTCGACAAAAAAATAAAACGATCAGTGGACCGTGTAGAGAATATAAAACTGCATAAGAATCGTATAGACGAAAATTGGCGTTCACGTGCTCGTTTTTGTGGAAAAAATTAAAAAAGCTCTCAAACTTCGAGATAAAAAAAAAAAAAACCATCTACCAGGTAGCCAACGGTAAACGGTACAAGTATCGTACGGGCGAAAACGAGCGTTACCGTGCTCGTTTTCGAGTTATTGACGAAAAACAGCCTGGAGCGATCGGTCCGGCGGTCGACGCGCGAAAGTTTCTAAGTCCGCTCTGCTCCGAAACACCGCTCCGGCGTCAAAAATCGTCGTAGGACAAAAAATAGACACGCTATCTTGCAGGAAAAAATCCGGGGAACACGATGGCGTCGTCAAAAGTGCAGGTCGTCGAGCTCGTTTTCGAGAAAAAAAAAAAAAAATTCTCAAAATTCGACAAAAAAATAAAACGATCAGTGGACCGTGTAGAGAATATAAAACTGCATAAGAATCGTATAGACGAAAATTGGCGTTCACGTGCTCGTTTTTGTGGAAAAAATTAGAAAAGCTCTCAAACTTCGAGATAAAAAAAAAAAAAACCGTCTACCAGGTAGCCAACGGTAAACGGTACAAGTATCGTACGGGCGAAAACGAGCGTTACCGTGCTCGTTTTCGAGTTATTGACGAAAAACAGCCTGGAGCGATCGGTCCGGCGGTCGACGCGCGAAAGTTTCTAAGTCCGCTCTGCTCCGAATCATCGCTCCGGCGTCAAAAATCGTCGTAGGACAAAAAATCGCAACCCTATCTTGCAGGAAAAAATCCGGGGAACACGATGGCGTCGTCAAAAGTGCAGGTCGTCGAGCTCGTTTTCGAGAAAAAAAAAAAAAAATTCTCAAAATTCGACAAAAAAATAAAACGATCAGTGGACCGTGTAGAGAATATAAAACTGCATAAGAATCGTATAGACGAAAATTGGCGTTCACGTGCTCGTTTTTGTGGAAAAAATTAAAAAAGCTCTCAAACTTCGAGATAAAAAAAAAAAAAACCATCTACCAGGTAGCCAACGGTAAACGGTACAAGTATCGTACGGGCGAAAATGAGCGTTACCGTGCTCGTTTTCGAGTTATTGACGAAAAACAGCCTGGAGCGATCGCTCCGGCGGTCGACGCGCGAAAGTTTCTAAGTCCGCTCTGCTCCGAAACACCGCTCCGGCGTCAAAAATCGTCGTAGGACAAAAAATCGCCACCCTATCTTGCAGGAAAAAATCCGGGGAACACGATGGCGTCGTCAAAAGTGCAGGTCGTCGAGCTCGTTTTCGAGAAAAAAAAAAAAAAATTCTCAAAATTCGACAAAAAAATAAAACGATCAGTGGACCGTGTAGAGAATATAAAACTGCATAAGAATCGTATAGACGAAAATTGGCGTTCACGTGCTCGTTTTTGAGAAAAAAGTTAAAAAAGCTCTCAAAATTCGAGATAAAAAAAAAACAAACCATCTGCCAGGTAGCCAACGGTAAACGGTACAAGTATCGTACGGGCGAAAACGAGCGTTACCGTGCTCGTTTTCGAGTTATTGACGAAAAACAGCCTGGAGCGATCGGTCCGGCGGTCGACGCGCGAAAGTTTCTAAGTCCGCTCTGCTCCGAATCATCGCTCCGGCGTCAAAAATCATCGTAGGACAAAAAATCGCCACCCTATCTTGCAGGAAAAAATCCGGGGAACACGATGGCGTCGTCAAAAGTGCAGGTCGACGAGCTCGTTTTCGAGAAAAAAAAAAAAAAATTCTCAAAATTCGACAAAAAAATAAAACGATCATTGGACCGTGTAGAGAATCTAAAACTGCATAAGAATCGTATAGACCAAAATTGGCCTTAACGTGCTGGTTTTCGAGTTATTGACGATAAGCCGGTATATATATGTCCGAGATAAAAAAAAAGATAGGGACAGTGGGAATCTCCTATACTATCACGGGCGTGTATTCTCCTACTAGTTTGATGGTTGTTGTTGCATAAACCAGCGACTGTTTGGCCCGCCGTTTAACCGCGCGGTTTAAAATTGCAACACAATGTTGGTGTCGCTCCGGGGTGAAAAAATGGAAAAACGACATACTTTACGCATAGGGGCGGCTGATCTTAACATATTTTGTCAATGTCATCTTCCCAGTGACCCTAGGAAGGAGTTTGCCGTTGCACGTTTTCCTATTAAAAAGTAATTAGTGTACAAAAATTTTCGTGAAGCAAAAAACAAGAATATGAAAGTACGTTCCATGAGCATTACGGTGAATAAAACAGAAATTAAAAATTCCCGAGGGGTTGAACAGCATCATATTGAATTCGTTTTGCTGACTGGGGTCTGCGCCCCCCAGACCCCCGCTACACTAGCCCAGACCAAACCCACTTTGTAATAGTGGTATCATATTAAATTGAACAGCATCGTACTTAATTCGTTTTGCTGAATGGGGGGCTGCGCCCCCCAAACCCCCGCTACACTAGCCCAGACCTAACCCATTTTGTAATAGCGGTATCAAATTAAATTGAACAGTATCGTACTAAATTCGTTTTGCTGACTGGGGGGCTGCGCCCCCCAGACCCCCGCAACACTAGCCCGGACCTAACCCACTTTGTAATAGCGGTATCATATTAAATTGAACAGCATCGTACTAAATTCGTTTTGCTGAATGGGGGGCTGCGCCCCCCAAACCCCCGCTACACTAGCCCAGACCTAACCCATTTTGTAATAGCGGTATCAAATTAAATTGAACAGCATCATATTGAATTCGTTTTGCTGACTGGGGTCTGCGCCCCCCAGACCCCCGCTACAATAGCCCAGACCTAACCCACTTTGTAATAGTGGTATCATATTAAATTGAACAGCATCGTACTTAATTCGTTTTGCTGAATGGGGGGCTGCGCCCCCCAAACCCCCGCTACACTAGCCCAGACCTAACCCATTTTGTAATAGCGGTATCAAATTAAATTGAACAGCATCGTACTAAATTCGTTTTGCTGACAGGGGTCTGCGCCCCCCAGACCCCCGCTACACTAGCCCAGACCTAACCCCCTTTGTAATAGCGGTATCATATTAAATTGAACAGCATCATATTGAATTCGTTTTGCTGACTGGGGTCTGCGCGCCCCAGACCCCCGCAACACTAGCCCGGACCTAACCCACTTTGTAATAGCGGTATCATATTAAATTGAACAGCATCGTACTAAATTCGTTTTGCTGAATGGGGGGCTGCGCCCCCCAAACCCCCGCTACACTAGCCCAGACCTAACCCATTTTGTAATAGCGGTATCAAATTAAATTGAACAGTATCGTACTAAATTCGTTTTGCTGACTGGGGGGCTGCGCCCCCCAGACCCCCGCAACACTAGCCCGGACCTAACCCACTTTGTAATAGTGGTATCATATTAAATTGAACAGCATCGTACATAATTCGTTTTGCTGAATGGGGGGCTGCGCCCCCCAAACCCCCGCTACACTAGCCCAGACCTAACCCATTTTGTAATAGCTGTATCAAATTAAATTGAACAGCATCATATTGAATTCGTTTTGCTGACAGGGGTCTGCGCCCCCCAGACCCCCGCTACACTAGCCCAGACCTAACCCACTTTGTAATAGTGGTATCATATTAAATTGAACAGCATCGTACATAATTCGTTTTGCTGAATGGGGGGCTGCGCCCCCCAAACCCCCGCTACACTAGCCCAGACCTAACCCATTTTGTAATAGCGGTATCAAATTAAATTGAACAGCATCGTACTAAATTCGTTTTGCTGACAGGGGTCTGCGCCCCCCAAACCCCCGCTACACTAGCCCAGACCTAACCCATTTTGTAATAGCGGTATCAAATTAAATTGAACAGCATCATATTGAATTCGTTTTGCTGACTGGGGTCTGCGCCCCCCAAACCCCCGCTACACCAGCCCAGACCTAACCCATTTTGTAATAGCGGTACCAAATTAAATTGAGCAGCATCATATTGAATTCGTTTTGCTGACAGGGGTCTGCGCCCCCCAGACCCCCGCTACACTAGCCCAGACCTAACCCCCTTTGTAATAGCGGTATCATATTAAATTGAACAGCATCATATTGAATTCGTTTTGCTGACTGGGGTCTGCGCGCCCCAAACCACCGCAACACTGGCCCAGACCTAGCCCATTTTGTAATGACTGTATTGGAACTGCGTTAGGGCTAGTTTAGAATTGGTTAGGTGAAGTAATGCGGAGAGCAGTTTCGCCTGCGTCCCGGGATGCTTGTTGGCATGAGTGGTGTCTGAATGAGTAAAGACGGATGAGACACTTGTGGGGTATGGTGAGTCAGATTCTCAAACTACCCATATATTCTTCTGAGGCATGGGTGCCTATCCAAGGATCTCCTTCGGTATCTAAAACAGAAATAAAAAAAAAAAAAAAAAAAAAAAAAAAAATGAATATGGACTGTGTTAGGACTGAATTGGATAAGGTCTGGGTTACGTCTCGGTTAGGTCTGAGTTAGGACTGGTTTAAGACTGGGTTAGGACTGGGTTAGGACTGGGTTAGGACTGGGTTAGGTCTGGGTTAGGACTGGGTTAGGTCTGGGTTAGGTCTGGGTTAGGACTGGGTTAGGTCTGGGTTAGGACTGGGTTAGGACTGGGTTAGGTCTGGGTTAGGTCTGGGTTAGGTCTGGGTTAGGACTGGGTTAGGACTGGGTTAGGTCTGGGTTAGGTCTGGGTTAGGTCTGGGTTAGGACTGGGTTAGGACTGGGTTAGGTCTGGGTTAGGTCTGGGTTAGGTCTGGGTTAGGTCTGGGTTAGGTCTGGGTTAGGTCTGGGTTAGGTCTGGGTTAGGACTGGGTTAGGACTGGGTTAGGTCTGGGTTAGGCCTGGGTTAGGTCTGGGTTAGGACTGGGTTAGGACTGGGTTAGGTCTGGGTTAGGACTGGGTTAGGTCTGGGTTAGGACGGGGTTAGGTCTGGGTTAGGTCTGGGTTAGGACTGGGATAGGTCTGGGTTAGGTCTGGGTTACGACTGGGTTAGGTCTGGGTTACGACTGGGTTAGGTCTGGGTTACGACTGGGTTAGGTCTGGGTTACGACTGGGTTAGGTCTGGGTTACGACTGGGTTAGGATTGGGTTAGGTCTGGTTTAGGACTGGGTTAGGTCTAGGTTAGGACTGGGTTAGGTCTGGGTTAGGTCTGGGTTAGGACTGGGTTAGGTCTGGGTTAGGACTGGGTTAGTACTGGGTTAGGACTGGGTTAGGTCTGGGTTAGGTCTGGGTTATTTCTGGGTTAGGTCTGGGTTAGGTCTGGGTTAGGTCTGGGTTAGGGCTGGGTTAGGTCTGGGTTAGGTCTGGGTCAGGTCTGGGGTATTTCTGGGTTAGGACTGGGTTAGGTCTGGGTTAGGTCTGGGTTATTTCTGGGTTAGGTCTGGGTTAGGTCTGGGTTAGGTCTGGGTTAGGTCTGGGTTAGGTCTGGGTTAGGTCTGGGTTAGGACTGGGTTAGTACTGGGTTAGGACTGGGTTAGGTCTGGGTTAGGTCTGGGTTATTTCTGGGTTAGGTCTGGGTTAGGGCTGGGTTAGGTCTGGGTTAGGTCTGGGTCAGGTCTGGGGTATTTCTGGGTTAGGACTGGGTTAGGTCTGGGTTAGGTCTGGGTTAGGACTGGGTTAGGTCTGGGTTAGGACTGGGTTAGGACTGGGTTAGGTCTGGGTTAGGTCTGGGTTAGGTTTGGGTTAGGACTGGGTAGGTTCTGGGTTAGGACTTGGTTAGGACTGGGTTAGGACTGTGTTAGGACTGGGTTAGGTCTGGGTTAGGTCTGGGTTAGGACTGGGTTAGGTCTGGGTTAGGACTGGGTTAGGTCTGGGTTAGGTCTGGGTTCGGTCTGGGTTAGGTCTGGGTTAGGTCTGGGTCAGGACTGGGTTAGGACTGGGTTAGGTCTGGGTTAGGACTGGGTTAGGACTGGGTTAGGTCTGGGTTAGGACTGGGTTAGGACTGGGTTAGGTCTGGGTTAGGACTGGGTTAGGACTGGGTTAGGTCTGGGTTAGGTCTGGGTTAGGACTGGGTTAGGTCTGGGTTAGGACTGGGTTAGGTCTGGGTTAGTACTGGATTTGGTTAGGTCTGTGTTAGGTCTGGGTTAGGACTGGGTTAGGACTGGGTTAGGTCTGGGTTAGGACTGGGTTAGGACTGGGTTAGGACTGGGTTAGGTCTGGGTTAGGTCTGGGTTATTTCTGGGTTAGGTCTGGGTTAGGTCTGGGTTAGGTCTGGGTTAGGTCTGGGTTAGGTCTGGGTTAGGACTGGGTTAGGACTGGGTTAGGTCTGGGTTAGGACTGGGTTAGGACTGGGTTAGGTCTGGGTTAGGACTGGGTTAGGTCTGGGTTAGGTCTGGGTTCGGTCTGGGTTAGGACTGGGTTAGGTCTGGGTTAGGTCTGGGTTAGGTCTGGGTTAGGTCTGGGTTAGGTCTGGGTTAGGACTGGGTTAGGACTGGGTTAGGTCTGGGTTAGGTCTGGGTTAGGACTGGGTTAGGTCTGGGTTAGTACTGGATTTGGTTAGGTCTGGGTTAGGTCTGGGATAGGACTGGGTTAGGACTGGGTTAGGTCTGGGTTAGGACTGGGTTAGGTCTGGGTTAGGTTTGGGTTAGGACTGGGTAGGTTCTGGGTTAGGACTTGGTTAGGACTGGGTTAGGACTGTGTTAGGACTGGGTTAGGTCTGGGTTAGGTCTGGGTTAGGACTGGGTTAGGTCTGGGTTAGGACTGGGTTAGGTCTGGGTTAGGTCTGGGTTCGGTCTGGGTTAGGTCTGGGTTAGGTCTGGGTTAGGACTGGGTTAGGACTGGGTTAGGTCTGGGTTAGGACTGGGTTAGGACTGGGTTAGGTCTGGGTTAGGACTGGGTTAGGACTGGGTTAGGTCTGGGTTAGGACTGGGTTAGGACTGGGTTAGGTCTGGGTTAGGTCTGGGTTAGGACTGGGTTAGGTCTGGGTTAGGTCTGGGTTCGGTCTGGGTTAGGTCTGGGTTAGGTCTGGGTTAGGACTGGGTTAGGACTGGGTTAGGTCTGGGTTAGGACTGGGTTAGGACTGGGTTAGGTCTGGGTTAGGACTGGGTTAGGACTGGGTTAGGTCTGGGTTAGGACTGGGTTAGGACTGGGTTAGGTCTGGGTTAGGTCTGGGTTAGGACTGGGTTAGGTCTGGGTTAGGACTGGGTTAGGTCTGGGTTAGTACTGGATTTGGTTAGGTCTGGGTTGGGTCTGGGTTAGGTCTGGGTTAGGACTGGGTTAGGACTGGGTTAGGTCTGGGTTAGGACTGGGTTAGGACTGGGTTAGGACTGGGTTAGGTCTGGGTTAGGTCTGGGTTATTTCTGGGTTAGGTCTGGGTTAGGTCTGGGTTAGGTCTGGGTTAGGTCTGGGTTAGGTCTGGGTTAGGTCTGGGTTAGGACTGGGTTAGGACTGGGTTAGGTCTGGGTTAGGACTGGGTTAGGACTGGGTTAGGTCTGGGTTAGGACTGGGTTAGGTCTGGGTTAGGACTGGGTTAGGTCTGGGTTAGTACTGGATTTGGTTAGGTCTGGGTTGGGTCTGGGTTAGGTCTGGGTTAGGACTGGGTTAGGACTGGGTTAGGTCTGGGTTAGGACTGGGTTAGGACTGGGTTAGGACTGGGTTAGGTCTGGGTTAGGTCTGGGTTATTTCTGGGTTAGGTCTGGGTTAGGTCTGGGTTAGGTCTGGGTTAGGACTGGGTTAGGTCTGGGATAGGTCTGGGTTAGGTCTGGGTTAGGACTGGGTTAGGACTGGGTTAGGTCTGGGTTAGGACTGGGTTAGGTCTGGGTTAGTACTGGATTTGGTTAGGTCTGGGTTAGGTCTGGGTTAGGTCTGGGTTAGGTCTGGGTTAGGACTGGGTTAGGACTGGGTTAGGTCTGGGTTAGGACTGGGTTAGGACTGGGTTAGGACTGGGTTAGGTCTGGGTTAGGTCTGGGTTATTTCTGGGTTAGGTCTGGGTTAGGTCTGGGTTAGGTCTGGGTTAGGTCTGGGTTAGGTCTGGGTTAGGTCTGGGTTAGGACTGGGTTAGGACTGGGTTAGGTCTGGGTTAGGTCTGGGTTAGGACTGGGTTAGGTCTGGGTTAGGACTGGGTTAGGTCTGGGTTAGGTCTGGGTTCGGTCTGGGTTAGGAC
>NC_135147.1:137500-157500 GCF_051014445.1 Colletes latitarsis
ACCTGAAGTTACCGTGACCACTAAGAAATTGCGTGACATAGTGGTCCAGTTCTATCCAGGTGGCCCGTGTTCTCTGCCGGACGTCTCCGAAGAACTCGAAGGTCATCCGACCATGGGTCGAAACCTGCCAACGCTCCTGCCAGGCATCCAGCATTTCCGCCGCCGCCCGTCTTCTTTCTTCGCCGTAATCCCGGCCTTCCTCTTCCTCGTTGCCGTTGTTTCGTCCTCTTCTTTCTTCCGTCCGAATCCAGTATCTTCTTGCCCTCTCTTCCACCACCAGGTCGATCGGGGGTTCGCCCGCGATCACCGTTAGTGCGTCCGAGGCCGTCGTGCAATACGCCTTGGTGACTCGAAGGAGAGCCTGTCTCTGAGAACGAGCCAGCATCCGTCTTGCCGTTTTGTTCATCAGGTCGCTCCAGCCCGCCGCTGCGTACGTGGTTATGGGTACAAAGAGCCCCCCGTACAAGAGACGGAGTGCACGATGTCCCAGTCCCCAGTTCGCTTTGGCCACCTTCGCGAGACTGTTGAACAAACCTCTGCATTTCTCCGAAGTTGTCACGATATGCGTGTTCAACCGGAGTCCTTTCTCAAAATGTACTCCTAAGTACCTGATTGCTGGCTTCATTCTTATGCCTCTGCCGGAGATGCGGATGGTCGGTGGACGCGCTGCATCGAGCGATCCTTTGACCAAGAGCATCTCCGACTTTTCGGCTGAGAGTTCCAGCTTTCTCCTTCCGCACCACTCGGACATTGCCGTGGCGACCCCCTGGCCCTTCCTTCTCAGCTCCTCTCTCGAGTTGCCGGAAATCACGACCAGGACGTCGTCCGCATAGGCAACCGGTTCACATTCCAGCTCGTCGGATGTGAGAACCGCCAGCAGGTCATCGAAAATTAGGTTCCAAAAACTTGGACCCAATATCGAGCCCTGCGGGCAGCCTCTGGTAACGGGTTTCCGGACTGATTCTTGTTTCCCCACGATCTGTACTGCCCTCTCCGAGAAGTAACTTTCCACTAGCCTGTATAGGTTTCGTGGGCAGTCCCTTCTCTTGAGTTCGTACAGGACATTTGGCCACCATACGTTGTCGAAAGCGCCCGAAATATCGAACGCTATCGCAATCACGTATTTTGCCTCCGCGAATTCCCTTTCCCTAAGAATACTACGGAATTTAACGATCGCCTCCTCCGTCGACCGTCCAGGTTTAAACCCGTATTGCCGGTCGGAGGTTAGGTCATGATCGAGAAAAATACTCGCGAGTCTGTTCGCCATCAGTCGTTCGAGCAGCTTCCCTACCATTGAAAGCAGGCAAACTGGCCGATACGACTTCGGGTTACTCCTATCCTTGTCCGGACCCTTGGGTATTGTGATAATCGTACCCACCTTCCAACGAGCTGGGAATACTCCCCATTCGAGGCATCCGTTACAGAGCCTGAGGAGCTCCTCGTGGAGACATCCCCAGGATTTCTGGATAACTTCCACCTCGATCCTGTCCGGCCCCGGACATTTACCTTTTCTGAGGCGCGTTACAGCGGCACTCAGGTCTTCCCACTGGAATGGGGGGCTGTCCTCCGTTGTTGGCTGGATTCGGACTTCCAGGCGTGTCCTTGCTTGTTCTGGGGTGTCTGTCTCCGTGTCGTCCTCCGGGACGAGCGCCGTCAACATCGCTTCCGCGGTTGATCTCCACGAGGTCGTATGACCCCCGTGTGGCAGTTTGATCGAGGAAGTGGCTTCCTCCCTCCTGAGTTTCCCCAGGGATGTCTTCGTTGCGACACCCCAGACTTCCTGGTTCCCTTGGCTGGTGACGAACTGGCGCCATGAGCGATTCTTCTCGCTCGTCACCTTTTTTTTATAGGTTCTCCTGAACCGTCGGTATTCCTGTTTAAGTATCTCCCTCGTCGGGGGATCGTGTGTCCCCTGATACAGTCTTCTTGCTCTGTAGGTTGCTCTCTTCATCCTTGTTAGTTCCTCTGACCACCACGGTACAGATTTCTGGTGCCATTTCTTTTTGGGCATTGCCGCTTCGCAGGCGGTCAATATTGCCCGCTCCATGGTTTCCGCCATTGCCTCGACGTCCTGCCGACTGTTTAGGTCGGCATTCGTCAAGGAGCGCTTCTCCTGGATGAGTGTCCTCTGGAGCTTGTTCCAGTCGGCCTTCCTGGTGTTGTACCGTGGTTGTAGGGGCGGCGGCTGTCCTCTTCGCGTGCCGAGGTTCAGGCGCGTCTCCAGGATTCTATGATCGCTGGAGGTTCCGTCCTCGTACACTTTCCAGCCGTGTACGAGCGGTATAGCTTCCCAGGTCGCGAGAGTGACGTCGATGTTCGACGATCCTCGCGTATTCTCAAACGTGGTGGGATGTCCCGCCTCGTTTAGTACCAACAAGTTATGTCTGATGAGTAATTCCTCTAGTAGTTCCCCACGTTCGTCGGTGACTCTACTGTTCCATACATGTGACTTCGCGTTCGCGTCCGCGCCTATTATAATTCTATTCCCCCTTAGCCTTGTTAGTACTGTGTCGAGGTGGGCTAGCCCGAGTTCAATATTTTCCGACGGCGGAAAGTATTGACTCACTACGTACAGTTCCGTGCTACCGTCGAAGAGCTGAACACAGACGCAATGCGTTGTGCACAAGTCTGCGATTTTGAGCACGGAAAACTTTCTATTCCTCACGCATACGGCCGCGAGCGGCGGTTCGTCTGCGTGGTTGTGAAAAACTATCGTAGCGCCCGTCCCGAAACCTGGGATAACTCTCTTGAAACTATACGGTTCCTGCATAAGCAGGATATCCGCATTGGTTTCTTCCATTTGTTGCCTGACCTCGTGTGGCACGACTTTTGATCGCTGCATGTTGAGCTGCAGGATCGTGAATCCTCTTCCGTCTGTGGCAGGGTTATTATGCATAACTGGTCCTGCTTACAGACCACTGGACTGCCTTCTCGTAACCCGGGCACGTCGCGCTGGAAGCGGCGTGGTCTCCCTTCTTACCAGCCCGTTTGCAGTTCACGCAGACTGCGGGCTGGCTCCTCTTTGGACACGCCTTCGCGCTGTGTCCAATGTGTGCGCAATGGCCGCACACGTCCTCCTTCTGGCGGCAGTGCTTGGCGATGTGCCCGAATCCCTGGCACTTGAAGCACCTGCTTACGGCGAGGAAATCTCGCACCTTGCAGGCGTTCCAGCCCAGGAAGACTTTATGCGCCTCCAGCATTTTTGTCCTTAATTTCGGGGAGACCTCGACCACCCAGTTGGTCTCCTCGTTGTCCTTCCGCCCCGTTCTGAAGCAGAAGGTCATCTCCTTTTCCTCCTCTTCTCCGAACACGTTCGGATTCTGCTTCTTTAAGCAGGCGACGATCTCCTTCTCGGTCATTACCCGCGGGACGTCGAAGATGGTCATCTTCGGCTTCCTCGTAGCGGGCGTCTTGACCGTAAGCCCAGCCTGCTTCAGCTTTGCACTCTCCGTGAGTGCTCTGAGTCCCTCGGCGGTGGCGGTTTCCACGGCAATTCCATTGCCGCGGATCTTCCGTACGGCCTTCACCTGTAGCCCCCTTTTCCTAGGGTTGACTAGGGTGAAAACAGCCTCTCTGGCTTCCTCACTGGTCCGGATTTCCCCGTCCTTCTGATCGGGGAAGATCATCGCCACATTCCTCGGTGGTCCGAGCGCTGTCGGAGCCATCTTCGGCGACGGCGTCGCTCCCATCCTAAGCTTCTCCGCGTAGGAGAGAGCTTTGGGTGCTTCCACCTTCTTCACCGCTCGTTCCAGGCACTTTGTTGCTTGGAGCGATTTCTCAACCGCTCCGGTAAGCACTGCCTCAGACGATTTCGTCTGCGACTTTGCCTGCTGTAGCCTCCCTTCAAGGAAGCTATTCTCCTCCAGGAGATCCTGGACTACGCCACGCATTTCCTTGAAGAAACGCATGACAGCAATGGCCTGGTCCTTGTTGATCTTCTTGTGAGGATCCATGCAATACGCAAGCATGCGATCCTCGATAGCGCTAGCCGTGGCTTTCATCTCGTCCACGGTCTTCTTGTTCCTCTTCTTACCTTCCTGGGCTGGTTCGGTCGCTCTCTTCTTGTTCCCCTCGTTGCCGGTTTCCTTGACCGGCGTAACGCTGGCCTTCCGTTTCAGTGCTGGAGGCTGTCGAACTCCCGCGGTCTTTGGCGTTGTGGGCGCCGATGATGGTGCTGCTGGAGCTGGTGCTGCTGGCGCTGCTGGTGCTGGTGCTGCTGGTGCTGCTGCTGCCTTCTTCTTCCCGTCCGTCCGCAGCAGGACAACCTTCGCCGGCGCGGTCGGCGCCATAGTAGATAGGGACATGTAGTGTGTAGCCGTTATTCTGTCCAAGCGCGTTGCCACTTGGGGACTTTGCTGTACCTCAGACCGAAGGTCTATACCAGCAACTACATTTTGCCTGATGTTCGGGCATCTACTTTTCACGCGTCGTTATGCGTTTGGAGGCTAACGACGTCGAAACCTGCTGCCACCTCGAGTCCAACCCAATCCAGGAACGCTTGCCGAAGCAAGCGGGGCTTGTATCCCGGCCCGAGGAGGTCATTGCCGAAGCACATGACCTAGCATCCGTTCGAGTACATTTTCAAGCATGGTTCTTAAAGAGAATCCGCAGACTTCTCTCGTTCTGTTACGTAGCGTATTGCGTTCAATGGCGGTTTTGGTTTCGCCCTGCTTTCGTAAGTAGTACCGAGCGCGTATATGTCCGGAACTCCCTGTATAGGTCTTGTTTTACAAGATCGGCTTCGGTCACCGGCCACGGATGGCCAGCTTCTTCAGCCGCTTGTCTCAGGAGTTCTCGCGCGTCTCGGTACCTCCGGCACTCGAATAGGACGTGGTTTGGTGTTTCCACTTGGCCACAGTCGCAATTCTCGTGCGGTACTAAAGCAAATTCCTTGAGCTTGGCTCGGAAATCTCCGTGCCCGCTTAGGAATTGTACTACGTAGTGATCCAAGATCACCCAGCTTGCATTGAGACGGTCAGATACATCAGAGAAGTAGCGGTAGGTGACCCTACCTTTCTCCGATGACGACCATCTCGTTTGCCACATATTGAGAAGTTCCGCTCGCACCAAGGCTTTCGCCTGAGCAGCGGTTACTTCTCCAGCCGCCAAATCGGCTCGACTTATTCGACAATTTCCGACTTCGATATTGATTTGTCTTCTAATCTGGTATGCACACGCGCGCTCCACTAACACCAAGTCTATCGGCATCGTCCCGGCAATCACAGTGATCGCGTCGGTAGATACCGTACGATAGGCCTTGGTGACGGCGAGCAAAACATGTCTCTGCGCCCTGGCAAGTTTAGTTCTTGTCACAGAGGTGAGCATATCTACCCATCCGGCGGCGGCGTATGTCGTGATCGGGACGAAGAGACCTTTGTACAAAGTACGCATGGTTCTGTGTCCCAATCCCCAGTTTGATCGAGCAAGTCTTGCTAGCGTATAAAACGTTCGCATGACTTTGGCATTCAAGTATTCGACGTGGGATCTTACTCCCATTCGCGCATCGATGTGAACACCCAAGTACCTTATGGTTTGCTTGAGTGCCACACTTCTCCCGTTTATCCTTATCACAGGAGGTCGTTCTCTATCCAGATTTCCTTTCAAGAGAATCATCTCGGTCTTAATCGCGGATAGTGTAAGTTTCTGCGTGGCGCACCACTCAGAAATTGTATCCGCGACTCTTTGCCCTCTTTGCTGCAACTGATTCCTCGAGTTTCCGTAGAATACCACGAGTAAGTCGTCAGCGTAGGCTATTGGCTCGCAAGCCAGGTGTTCGTTTGATAGGAGCTGTAGAACTTCGTCAAAGACTAGGTTCCAACAGCTCGGACCGAGTATCGACCCCTGAGGGCAGCCCTTGGTGACTTGCTTACGCACATTACCGTGTTTGGAAACTATTGTAACCACACGGTCAGCGAAGTAGTCGACCATGAGTCGATAAAGATTTCGGGGACATCCCCGGCGTTTCAGCTTCTGAAGTATGCTTGGCCACCAAACATTATCAAAAGCTCCGGCGATGTCGAAGGAGAGACCCATCACATATCGTTCCTCTCGCTGGGATATCAATTCCCTGAGCTTCACCACGGCGTCTTCCGTGGATCGTCCAGGCCTGAATCCATATTGCCGATCGGAACAATGTTCTGGGTTTAGGAATATGTTACTCATTCGGTTAAGCATTAGTCTCTCTAATACTTTGCCTAAGATGGAAAGTAGGCATATCGGTCTATACGACTTGACGTCCGTTGGTGGTTTATCGGGCCCTTTCAAGATTGCTCTGATCGAGCCGATTTTCCACCTAACGGGGAAGACCCCGTGCGCTAGACACCCGTTGTAGAGTCGAAGTAGAGCACTATGGATGGATCCATAAGCACATTTAACCACCTCGGCCTCTATACGGTCCAGCCCAGGGCATTTGCCTCGCTTTAAGCGCGATACTGCAGCTCCGAGCTCATTCCTCGTGAAGACTGGACAGTCTTCAGTCGGCGGATCGGTTGCAGCATCAGCTCTGGTGTTTGCTTGCTCCGGCGTTTCATCCGTGGACGAGTCGTCCGGGATTAGCGCCTGTAGGAGCTGCGAGGCAGTCGATTCCCAGTCAGTCGTATATCCTTCCGGCGTTCGAATGTTTGAGACCGCAGTCTCAACACAGAGTTTCTTTTGGGCGATCTTGTAAACAAGTCCCCATGGCTCTTTATTCCCCTGCTCCGTCACAAAGTTCTGCCAGCTTTGTGCTTTCGCAGCGCGCACTGCGGCTGTGTAGGCGAGTCTAGATGTTCGATACTCAGCCTGCTTTGCCGCTCTCTCCTCCGAGTTCCTCTCGCGCTGAAAGGCTCGTCTAAGTCGATAGACTCGCGCTTTCATTCTCGTCAAATTTTCCGTCCACCATGGGACGGACTTTGAATGCCACTTCTTGGGGCGCATTGAGGCATTGCACGCATCGATGATCGATTTCTCGACCTCTTGTGCTAGGTGTTCGACTTCCCTGCGGCAACCTGTGCCGAGGGGTAATTGCCTCGCGCCTTCAAGAAGAACTTGATCAAATCGCTCCCAGTTCGCATGCAACGTGCGGAATCGAGGCTGTGGGCTTCGATTCTCATTCACGTCCGTGAACTGTAAGACAAAATCAATGAGTCGGTGGTCACTGGAGGTCCAATCCTCGTGAACCGTCCAGTTTCGCACAATTGTCGCCATGTCTGGAGTCGATAATGTGACATCGATCCATGACTCACCGGCAGGGCTGGAGTATGTAGGAATACTCCCAGCCTCGTTCAAAATCGTCAAGTCGTGTAATGCGATAAACTCTTCGAGTTTCTCGCCTCGCGTGTCCGGTCGAACGCTTTCTCCCCCCCAAAGGTGGGATTTGGCATTGACGTCCGCGGCTATCACGACTCGACGGTGTTGGAGAGCATCGAGTGTCCTCTCCAAGCGTGCCAGACTTGGTTCAATGTCTTCCGAGCATTGAAAGTACTGGCTAACGAGGTAGAAACTACCGAAGGGTCCGCTAATGCAAACGCAGGAGGTGTGAGTATCACACAGCTGTGTGATTTTTACCACCGAGATGTCCGGGTTTCTGACCACTATTGCGGCCATAGCCCGTTCATTCTCGGCGATCACCTTCGCCGTGAGCCCAAAGCCTGGAATCTGTCCCTGAAATTGGTAAGGTTCCTGCATGAGCAACACGTCGATCTCCTTTGCGTGCATCAGCTCGCTCACCTCACCATGAACAATTAGCGCACGCCGCATATTATGCTGCGCGATGCGCAATTGCCTTAGAGGATTCTCCGGGTTGTCTCTATCCATAATTCGTACGAGATACTGCTAGGTCTAAAGCTGCCTTATAGGCAGGGCAGTTTTTGTCTCGCGACTTATGGTTGTGCTGATTACCTCTTGATTTACAGTTTGAGCAAGTTGGGGACTTACTCTTCGCCGTACAAGAGGCAATGGTATGCCCTTCTTCGGAGCAGTGACCGCAAACCTCGTTTTTCGCTTTGCAATGTTTGGCCATGTGGCCAAACATTTGACACTTAAAGCAGCGTGTCACCGAGACGTAGTCCTGCACTCTGCATGACGACCACCCTAGGTACACTCTGCCCGAGCTCTTCAGCCGCTGGCGAACCTGCGGACTGACTTCCATGACCCAGTTGGCAGTGTCCTTTTCCTTCGGGCCGGTTGCAAACCGGACCTTCAGGCTGGACGACACATCCCCCTGGGTCATATCGCTGAGGTTTTGCTTCCAGATACTGGAAGAAACCTCCTCTTTCCTCATCGCCTTAGGAACGTCGTACACTATAAGTGTAGGGTTCCTCAAGGTCGGTAGAGTAGCTGAAAGCCCTACTTCTTTCAGCTTCGCGCAGTTGACGAAGGCCTTTAGATCCTCCTTGCGCTCGGTTTCGACGGCTATGCCACCGGAGTGGATGCGTCGGACAGACCTCACGCGGATCTTGGCCTTTGCCGGCTTGACCAGGGACAGAACAGTTTGTTTGGTAACGTCGCTGTTCTGTCCTTTCCCTTTCGGCGGGAAAATACGCACCACATGTCGTGGTGGTTTAACCGCTTCCGGGGAAACTCGATTGGCGTCAACCTTTACCGCTTGCGCGTAGGTTGTTGCCGCACGAACTGGTACAGGTTTCACAGTCGGACGGGATCCCGTCGTCTGCGAAACCGTAGGGGCAACCCTCTCTGCGATCCTCTGGGAGGCTCTCACCTCTTGCCGGATCGCCGCGAGCTGTCCTTTCAGGAAAGAGTTCTGCACGAGAACCTCCTGGACTAGCTCGTAGAGAGCTGCCGCGTTGCCTACGATCAAGGCTCCGGTCTCCTTGCTGAGCCTGGATTCTTTTCCAAGACAGCTGGTCCGGATGCCCTTGAACAATTTCGAGGCCTCTCCACTGATTTTGTCGAGAGGCCTGTTCGATGGACCAGGTGTCGCCTCCGCCGACACCTTTCCTGGCAACTCCTCGCCGCTTTTTCGGGCTTTTTCCGCCCTTTGCGGCTTCTCCTTCTTCACGACGGTTACCCAACCGTCGCTGTCGACTTGGCCCAATCCTCCGTCCGTGGACGTGGCGTTGCCTTCGGAAGTTGCCTTCGGCTTTTTGGCCTCCGGCTTCTTCGGTGGATTTGTGCGGGGTGGTGTCCCCGGTCCATCCTTCTTGATATCCTTGATCGGAACAGGGGATATCGTTCCTGCCGGCTTAGGTGGTGAAGCCGTCTTCCGCGTCGAGGGTCTGGTGCAGGGGGGCGTTTTAGCGCCCTTACCCACTTCAACCGCCTTCGCTTTCTCTTTCTTCTGGGGTGGTGAGACCACCCCAGCTTTCTTACTCACCGTTGTTGTCCTACCGGGAGCAACAACAACGGTCTCCTTTCCTCCCTTTTCTCCCTTGCGGGGTACTAAGGCGTCTATTTTGGTTATTTTTACTTTGGGATCCATACTTGTTTGGATACTGTTTCGTCCCGGCGTGTGTCCCGGCCTCCATGGACCCTCAAATGGAACCCGGCTCCGCCTGGGTTAGGACTTGCACCCGGGATATAGTCCGCGAACAAAGGCCGACCGGGCTTTCCCCGGACTCCTAGGTTCACTTCCTCGCCCAATAGAACCCACGAGTGGTGTTCCGAGCCGATTGACTAGGCACAGGGCTGCTTTTCTCGCCTAGCCGCCTGTCTAGACGAAGCAGAGGCCAAAGGTACGTGTTGGGCAGCTACACTCCCGCAGGAGAGAGGGCCCTCAGATCCCAGGATCCTCCTTTCCGCCGACACAGGTCGCCACGCACGGCAAACACGTGGGGAACAAACCTCAAGCAGATGTTCCCTCTGCTTCGCTACGCCCGGTTTCTGTTCCCTGTTTTGCAGGGAACCCGCTGCGTAACTAGGACATGACCTCGGGCATCATGTCCCTGTAGCATTAGCTCCAAAACGTGGGACTCGTCCTTAGCACGACTAGTAGAACTCACAATGCCATCATCAACTATGCTCTTGACGCTTCAGCGTCCTTTTGCCATCGCCAACGACGGGAGCTGCTGTCAGCAGCGCGACGACGGTCTTACATGTATAAATACATGTTGTCTTTCGTCGTTGGCGTACCTTTCAGTGTTTTCGTCATACGCTGCATATCCTTCCTATATGCAGCGTCCGTATGGCAAGGACTCCGAGTCTGACAGAGCCGTACACCACCGGTTTACAGCTCGGAGTTGAGCTGGTCTAGGCGGAGTCTTCTAATGGCCAGGGGAGCGATCCACGTTTCGAGGCCCGTCTCCCTACCTAGGATACTAGCGTGGTTTCCCAGCCGACACCTTCAGGCAGTAGGGAGCAGCTCAGCTACTTCTACGGTGGCCTCCTTCCGTCATTCGTCTGGCATTACGACGTCTGCCACCAGATGTTTTGGTGTGCTGGGTTCTGCCAAGCCCAGCGGCGTATTGCTTTTCCCAGCGGCGTATTGCTTTTGGGGACGCATACAGACGTCGTTTCGTGTCTCTTTCTGATCTTGGATTTTTGCTCAACGTGAAAAGGGGGCATGTAGCCCCCTTTTTGATTTCTGGTGTCAGGATCGCCTCCTCGGAAAAGCATTAAAGCAAAAAGGGGGCTTATAGCCCCCTGGTATGAGTTAGGTCTTTCTTGGAGAAGTCCCAGATGTTCGAGTAGGAACTTTTGAAAAGTTCCTTAAAGTGAAAAAGGGGCATATAGCCCCTTTTTGTATAATATACCTTCTCCAATAAGCCTTAACGTGAAATGGGGGCCGAAGCCCCCAGGTGTTAAGTATACGCTAATCATAATGCTTCCCCATCTCTCTTTGCTTTCCTGACACCACTCTTTTCTGACATCTCTGTGTTTGCACAGTACGAATGACGGATCACGTCTTGCTCGGGAAGGTGGGGTCGCTACTCCCATACGGTGTGCCCCTGCACCGCCCCTGCCGAAACCAGAGCCCCGTTGGCCGGCATAAATGCCGTTTGCAGCGTCCACCGCGTGGAGGAGGGGTTGGCACATGCGATCCTGGTGCCGTATAGCAAGCTATACGCCCGGACGGCTTCTAGACGCCAGTAGATAGGGACAAGTATTGTCGCTTTGCCCTGAATGGGCCCTGGGATGCCTGTACCCTGCACGGAGGCTGGGCATACTCCCGGTACCAAGCGGTTTTTCTATCTACTTTCCGACGACAACGGCGAAGGGAAGCGTACGGTGTAGGTGTTCTACCGCACTCTGGGCTGGAAATACCCTGTCCTCGCCTTGCGGGTCTTTGGACAAGTTGAATCTACCCTTCCGGGAAGCAGCTCTCTTAGCCGATGCTCCAGGTTGCGAAGCAACCTGCAGCGTCGTTACCAGCGGGGGCCACGAGGAGGCGGAGCTGCCAGCTTTCGCTCGATTCCAGCAGGTTGGCACGAGCCGATTATTGCCTGCAACCACCGCAGCTTCTATCCAGAAGTCTGCCTGCACCGGTAGTCGCAGGTTATACTACCTTGGGGGTGCCCCTCGACGATGCGTAGTCCTGTCCTTTTGTTGGTGTCCTTTCCTGTGCGCGTAGTCCGGGTTGCTTGTTTGTAGGTGTCCATGTGTGTGTGCGTGTGTGTTGGTGTATGTTGGTGTGTGGTTGGTGGTCCTGGATCCTTTTGGTGTGTCCTTCTTCTTTCTTGATGTTGCGATACTCTCGTAATCCTCTTCGTTGTTACCCCGATCGCGCGTTGTTGAGGAAAAAAAAAAAAAAAAAAAAAAAAAAAAAAAAAAAAAAAAAAAAAAAAAAAACCCTGCGATGTCGCGGATTTCGCGGTTTCGCGGTATCGCGGTCGCCCGGTTCACGTTTCCGCGGTGTCGCGGTCGGCGGTCGCGCGATTCGCGGTATCGCGTTTCCGCGGTCGCGCGGTTCGCGGTTCGCGGATTCGCGGTACTCAGTGTCGCTACGCGCTGTCCGCGGTACGGTCGATGTTCGCGGTGCGGATTCGCGGGTCCGCAGTCCTCGGTATGCGGCGACGCGGTTCTCGGTTTCGCGACTACGCGGTTCGCGGTCCGCGGGGTCGTGGGGTCGCGGTTTCGCGGTCCGCGGGGTCGTGGGGTCACGGTTCCGTGAGTCGCGGTACGCGGTTCGCGTTTTCGCGGTATCGTGGCGCCCGGAATCCCGGTTCACGATTCGCGATTTGCGCCTCGCGGTTCGCGGTCACATGGCGTGCGACTCGCGGTTCACGGTCACGCGGTTTCGCGGCACACGGTTCGCGGATTCGCGGTTTCGCGGATTCCGTCCGCGGTTTCGTCCTCGGTTCGTGGTCCCGTGGCGCGCCGTGTTGCAGTGCGCGGTTCGCGGATTCGCGATTTCGCGGTATCGCGGTGTCGCGGTTCGCGGTTCGCGGTCTCGCGGTCTCGCGGTTCGCGGTCTCGCGGATCGCGGTCTCGCGGTCTCGCGGTTCGCGCGGTGTCGCGGTTCGCGGTCTCGCGGTTATCGGTCACGCGGTTCGCGGTTCGCGATCACCCGGTGTCGCGGTCTCGCGGTTCGCGGTCGCGCGGTTCGCGGACTCGCGGTCGCGCGGTTCGCGGTCTCGCGATCACGCGGTCTCGCGGTCTCGCGGTCTCGCGGTTCGCGGTCGCGCGGTTCGCGGTCTCGCGATCACGCGGTATCGCGGTTCGCGGTCTCGCGGTTCGCGATCACGCGGTATCGCGGTGTCGCGGTTCGCGGGCGGATTCGCGGATCCGCCGTCATCAATGCTCGGCGACGCGGTGTCGCGGTATCGTGAACCCGCGGTTTCGCGGTACGCGTTACGGTGCGGTCTGGCGTTCGCGGGCGGATTCGCGGATCCGCCGTCTTCGATGCGCGGCGACGCGGTGTCGCGGTGTCACGGTGTCGCGGTTCGCGGTCACCCGACGCGGTCCCGCGGTACGCGACTCGCGGTTCGCGGTTCGCGGTTCGCGATTTCACGGCACTGGCACTGTCACTGTCACTGTGTTCCTCTTCTTTGCGCTGCATGTCCTTTGTTCTTCAGTTTCCTCTTCTTTCTTCTCTCTTGCTAATCGGCTTGTTGCCATCCCACGTAGGCTGGGGTCTCTTTGGCCTTGAGCGAGGCTCGTGCGAAGTCGCGGAAGTGTCGGAAATTGGTTTTGGAAACCAACTCCGCATCCGCGACCGGCCATCCGCAGCCGTTAAGCCGCAGTGCCGTCTTCAAGACCGCCCTGGCCGCCTCGTGCCTCGGACAGTCTAGAAGTATGTGCTTCGGCGTTTCCTCGCCGGTCCCACATTCGCACATAGCAGTTTCACTCAGAGCGAAGGTTCTGAGCTTCCACCTGAAGTTACCGTGACCACTAAGAAATTGCGTGACATAGTGGTCCGGTTCTATCCAGGTGGCCCGTGTTCTCTGCCGGACGTCTCCGAAGAACTCGAAGGTCGTCCGGCCATGGGTTGAAACCTGCCAACGCTCCTGCCAGGCGTCCAGCATTTCCGCCGCCGCCCTTCTTCTTTCTTCGCCGTAATCACGGCCTTCCTCTTCCTCGTTGCCGTTGTTTCGTCCTCTTCTTTCTTCCGTCCGAATCCAGTATCTTCTTGCCCTTTCTTCCACCACCAGGTCTATCGGGGGTTCGCCCGCGATCACCGTTAGTGCGTCCGTGGCCGTCGTGCAATATGCCTTGGTGACTCGAAGGAGAGCCTGTCTCTGAGAACGAGCCAGCATCCGTCTTGCTGTTTTGTTCATCAGGTCGCTCCAGCCCGCCGCTGCGTACGTGGTTATGGGTACAAAGAGCCCCCCGTACAAGAGACGGAGTGCACGATGTCCCAGTCCCCAGTTCGCTTTGGCCACCTTCGCGAGACTGTTGAACAAACCTCTGCATTTCTCCGAGGTTGTCACGATATGCGTGTTCAACCGGAGTCCTTTCTCAAAATGTACTCCTAAGTACCTGATTGCTGGCTTCATTCTTATGCCTCTGCCGGAGATGCGGATGGTCGGTGGACGCGCTGCATCGAGCGATCCTTTGACCAAGAGCATCTCCGACTTTTCGGCTGAGAGTTCCAGCTTTCTCCTTCCGCACCACTCGGACATTGCCGTGGCGACCCCCTGGCCCTTCCTTCTCAGCTCCTCTCTCGAGTTGCCGGAAATCACGACCAGGACGTCGTCCGCGTAGGCAACCGGTTCACATTCCAGCTCGTCGGATGTGAGAACCGCCAGCAGGTCATCGAAAATTAGGTTCCAAAAACTTGGACCCAATATCGAGCCCTGCGGGCAGCCTCTGGTAACGGGTTTCCGGACTGAATCATGTTTCCCCACGATCTGTACTGCCCTCTCCGAGAAGTAACTTTCCACTAGCCTGTATAGGTTTCGTGGGCAGTCCCTTCTCTTGAGTTCGTACAGGACATTTGGCCACCATACGTTGTCGAAAGCGCCCGAGATATCGAACGCTATCGCAATCACGTATTTTGCCTCCGCGAATTCCCTTTCCCTAAGAATACTACGAAATTTAACGATCGCCTCCTCCGTCGACCGTCCAGGTTTAAACCCGTATTGTCGGTCGGAGGTTAGGTCATGATCGAGGAAAATACTCGCGAGTCTGTTCGCCATCAGTCGTTCGAGCAGCTTCCCTACCATTGAAAGCAGGCAAACTGGCCGATACGACTTCGGGTTACTCCTATCCTTGTCCGGACCCTTGGGTATTGTAATGATGGTACCCACCTTCCAACGAGCTGGGAATACTCCCCATTCGAGGCATCCGTTACAGAGCCTGAGGAGCTCCTCGTGGAGACATCCCCAGGATTTCTGGATAACTTCCACCTCGATCCTGTCCGGCCCCGGACATTTACCTTTCCTGAGGCGCGTTACAGCGGCACTCAGGTCTTCCCACTGGAATGGGGGGCTGTCCTCCGTTGTTGGCTGGATTCGGACTTCCAGGCGTGTCCTTGCTTGTTCTGGGGTGTCTGTCTCCGTGTCGTCCTCCGGGACGAGCGCCGTCAACATCGCTTCCGCGGTTGATCTCCACGAGGTCGTATGACCCCCGTGTGGCAGTTTGATCGAGGAAGTGGCTTCCTCCCTCCTGAGTTTCCCCAGGGATGTTTTCGTTGCGACACCCCAGACTTCCTGGTTCCCTTGGCTGGTGACGAACTGGCGCCATGAGCGGTTCTTCTCGCTCGTCACCTTTTTTGTATAGGTTCTCCTGAACCGTCGGTATTCCTGTTTAAGTATCTCCCTCGTCGGGGGATCGTGTGTCCCCTGATACAGTCTTCTTGCTCTGTACGTTGCCCTCTTCATCCTTGTTAATTCCTCTGTCCACCACGGTACAGATTTCTGGTGCCATTTCTTTTTGGGCATTGCCGCTTCGCAGGCGGTCAATATTGCCCGCTCCATGGTTTCCGCCATTGCCTCGACGTCCTGCCGACTGTTTAGGTCGGCGTTCGTCAAGGAGCGCTTCTCCTGGATGAGTGTCCTCTGGAGCTTGTTCCAGTCGGCCTTCCTGGTGTTGTACCGTGGCTGTAGGGGCGGCGGCTGTCCTCTTCGCGTGCCGAGGTTCAGGCGCGTCTCCAGGATTCTATGATCACTGGAGGTTCCGTCCTCGTACACTTTCCAGCCGTGTACGAGCGGTATAGCTTCCCAGGTCGCGAGAGTGACGTCGATGTTCGACGATCCTCTCGTATTCTCAAACGTGGTGGGATGTCCCGCCTCGTTTAGTACCAACAAGTTATGTCTAATGAGTAATTCCTCTAGTAGTTCCCCACGTTCGTCGGTGACTCTACTGTTCCATACATGCGACTTCGCGTTCGCGTCCGCGCCTATTATAATTCTTTTCCCCCTTAGCCTTGTTAGTACTGTGTCGAGGTGGGCTAGCCCGAGTTCAATATTTTCCGACGGCGGAAAGTATTGACTCACTACGTACAGTTCCGTGCTACCGTCGGAGAGCTGAACACAGACGCAATGCGTTGTGCACAAGTCTGCGATTTTGAGCACGGAAAATTTTCTATTCCTCACGCATACGGCCGCGAGCGGCGGTTCGTCTGCATGGTTGTGAAAAACTATCGTAGCGCCCGTCCCGAAACCTGGGATAACTCTTTTGAAACTGTACGGTTCCTGCATAAGCAGAATATCCGCATCAGTTTCCTCCATTTGTCGCCTGACCTCGTGTGGCACGACTTTCGACCGCTGCATGTTAAGCTGCAGGATCGTTATTCCTCGGCCATCTGTAAGTAGATTATTATCCATAAATGGTTCTACTTACTGACCTCTCGAGAGCCTTCTGGTATCCTGGGCAGGCCGTGCTGGAGGCGGCATGATCCCCTTTTTTGCCGGCGCGCCTGCAGTTCACGCATACTGCAGGCTGGCTCTTCCTTGGACACGCCTTCGCGCAGTGTCCTGTATGCGTGCAGTGGCCGCATACCTCCTCCTTTTGGCGGCAGTGCTTCGCAATGTGGCCAAATCCCTGGCACTTGTAACATCGGCTGATTGCGATGTAATCCCGGACCTTGCACGCGTTCCATCCGAGGAACACTTTATGGGCCTCGACCATTTTGATCCTCAGACTAGGGGAGACCTCGACCACCCAGTTGGTCTCTTCCCCGTCCTTCCTGCCCGTGCGGAAGCAGAATTTGATTCCGCTCGCTTCTTCCTCGGTGAATACGCTCGTATTCTGTTTCCTGAGGCTTGCCCGGATCTCCTTTTCCGACATTCCTCGCGGGACGTCGAAGAGCAGCATCCGTGGATTCTTATTGACCGGCGTCTTCACGGTCAATCCTGCGTCCTTCAGCTTTGCGCTCTCCTTGAGGGCTTGGGCTCCCTCCGCTGTGGTCGTTTCCACGGCAATTCCGTTGCCGTGAATTTTTCTGACGGCCTTCACCTGCATGCCCCTCTTCCTAGGGTTCACCAGCGTGAATACCGCCTCCCTTGCTTCCTCGCTCGTCCGTATCTCTCCGTCTTCCTTATTAGGAAAAATCATGACCACGTTCTTCGGTGGCCCGATTACCGGAGGTACGCCCCGTGGTAGCTTCGCTGACCCCATTTTCAGTTTCTCCGCATAGGAGAGTACTGGTTGCGGTGCCTCCGCCTTCTTCACAGCTCGTTCCAGGCACCTGCTTGCCTGGATCGACTTCTGCACGGCCCCGTTCAGCGTTGCCTCAGATTTCCTCGAATCAAGGGCGGCTTGCTCGAGTTTCCCCTCGAGGAAGCTGTTTTGCTGCAGGAGGTCCTGCACATGGCCCCTCATTTCCTTGAACAGGCGCAGTATTACCGTCGCCTGCTCCTTGTTGACCTTTTTTGCTGGGTCCATACAATATGCCAGCATCCGGTCTTCCACCTTGCACGCTGCTTCTTTAATGGAAGCGGCGGTCTTCTGCTCTCCCGGTAAGGGTTCCACTGCCCTCTTCTTCTTCTTTACTCCCTCGCTGACGGTGTCTTTGACCGGCGTAGTGCTGGCCTTCCTCTTCGCTGCCGGAGGTTGTCCTGCCTCCGTGGTCTTCGCCGGTGTCGAGGTCGATGCTGCTGCTCCCGTAGTCCTTGCTGGCGTTGTTGTGGCTGCTGCTGTCGTTTTCGTCTTGTCGCCCAAGCGCGACAAGACTACCTTCGCCGGCGCGGTCGGCGCCATACTGAAGCGGGGACCGTCCCCCACTCCTCTTCTTTGCTCGGATCCCGTCGGATCCGCTCGCGTGCGGTCGGCCGGTTGCAGCGCTCGGGGCTCGCCCCCACTCCTCCTCGGCGATCGGGCCCCGTCGGCTCGGCTCGAGTGCGGTCGTTCGGTCGGCGGCGCGGTCGACCCAAGATGGCCGCGTCCGCTTCGCCAGGCACTGATCGCGCGTCACGCGCACGACCCAAGATGGCGTCGCTGACGTCACTGGGCGTTGGCTACGTGCCACGCGGTCGGCTCAAAATGGCGGCGCTGACGTGGCCCGCTCGGAATTGCCGTTCACGCACTTAAAAACGTCCTCAAAATTCGAAACCTACTCCGATTTTGAATTTAAAGCTATCGTTATATCCGCGATGGTGTCTGCGGTCCACTGCCGCGAGAACACACCGATATCCAGCCGGATGGCGTAGATATACGGCGACGAACCCGCACGGTCGCCCCGAAGATTTGAAAATTACAAATCTCGTAGAGTATTTGCACTTCACTCCGAGGAAACCACAGGAAACCGTAGCACTACACGAATAATCCCTAGAACTATCCTCTATAACGCGAATCTAACGCGGACACGCCCGTAGCAGCCACGTAGGCGCTGGAAATCCCGGCCACGCCCCGGGAAAAACCCACGCGGCGATGATTCACCGGCGCGTCACTCCTCGCCTAAAACGTTCCCAAAAATCGAATTTTTATCCGATTCTTGATCACGAACCGGCGTTCTCTTCGTAATAGATCCCTCTATTCACTGCCGCGGTTTCACCCCGATATCTCGCCTGGCGGCTGAGATATTCGGCAACAAACCCGCACGGTCGCCCCGAAGTTACCGAAATTACAAATCTCGTTCGAGTTTTTGAATTCCACTCCGGATAAACACACAGTGAATCGATAATCGCACAAATTCGCCTCGAAACTGCCGTGTATATTGCGAATAAATCGCGAAAATACACTTCAAACTCCTCAAACTCTGGAATTTCCAGCCAGGTAGGTGGGAAAACCCAAGCGGCGGTGACTCCTCGGTTGAGCGGTTCAGGTAGCGGAGCAGCGGTTGAACACGTCCGTTCCCTTCGGCGGTCAGAATGCGACTCCAGTAGATAGGGACAGTGGGAATCTCGTTAATCCATTCATGCGCGTCACTAATTAGATGACGAGGCATTTGGCTACCTTAAGAGAGTCATAGTTACTCCCGCCGTTTACCCGCGCTTTTTTGAATTTCTTCACGTTGACATTCAGAGCACTGGGCAGAAATCACATTGCGTCAACACCCTTGGGGGCCATCGCAATGCTTTGTTTTAATTAGACAGTCGGATTCCCCTAGTCCGTGCCAGTTCTGAGCTGAGTGTTGAATGGCGGCCGAAGAGGACGATCGACGACGGCAAGCCGCCAACGAAAGCCTCGCAGCAAGGAAGATCCGCGGGAGGCCAAGGCACGGGACCGAGCTCGGATCCCGACGAGAACGAACGAATCCGTTCAACGCCGTTCACCTCGCCCAGGCCCGGCACGTCAGCCAGACTCGCTTCCCGACCAAGCCCGACACGCCCCGCTCCTCAGAGCCAATCCTTATTCCGAAGTTACGGATCCAATTTGCCGACTTCCCTTACCTACATTAATCTATCGACTAGAGGCTCTTTACCTTGGAGACCTGCTGCGGATATGGGTACGAACCGGCGCGACACCTCCACGTGGCCCTCTCCTGGATTTTCAAGGTCCGAGGGGAAGATCCGGACACCGCCGCAACTGCGGTGCTCTTCGCGTTCCAAACCCTATCTCCCTGCTAGAGGTTTCCAGGGAACTCGAACGCTTATACAGAAAAGAAAACTCTTCCCGGATCTCCCGACGGCGTCTCCAGGTCATTTTGGGTTACCCCGACGAACTACTCTTACGAGGGCCCGAATGGTATACGGTTCCGCTGCCGGGTTCCGGAATAGAAACCGGATTCCCTTTCGCCCGATGGGTGTGTGTCTCTCTCTCACATCGCTCAAGTTATTTTATTTTATAATCGTTTCGCACTTGTGTGACTCGTTTTTCTTTTTGGTTAAAAAAAAAAAACGTTTAAAAAAATTGCTTTTACACATATTTTTTTACACAACTCTACTATACTGTTGTTGCCATGATGGATCTTAATAATATAATATAATAAATATAATAAATATATATATATATGTATGTTTTTTCTCGTGTTCGAGTCAAAGTGGATGATTAAGCTTTGTAATAACTTCGTTTCGTTTCGTTTGCTGCGTTTTTTTAGGACACCTCATCTTCATAGGATTTCTCTTAGGGCTTAGGATCGACTGACTCGTGTGCAACGGCTGTTCACACGAAACCCTTCTCCACGTCAGTCCTCCAGGGCCTCGCTGGAGTATTTGCTACTACCACCAAGATCTGCACCGACGGCGGCTCCAGGCAGGCTCACGCCCAGACCCTTCTGCGCACACCGCCGCGACCCTCCTACT
>NC_135147.1:160000-162500 GCF_051014445.1 Colletes latitarsis
TTCTCTTTCCTTTGCATAAATTATTAACTTCGGGCAACGTCGGGAGCGCCGGTAATCATTAGATTTGTACGAAACGCGATTTGCGCCCCACGGTGGTTTTTAGTGCCGTCAAAGTCAGAAATCGTAGGAGCGGTGCTTTAACGGGCGGTCGTGATGATACTCCAGACAACACGACGCACGACGCCGTAAAACACTCGCGCGAGTCCAGACTGATCTCTGCCTCACCACGCAAGGGGTGCGCAAACTTGCCAATAATATATAATATTTATTCTTTTTCGTACGTCCAGCGACAAACGCCAACGAAATACCCAAATTCTCGCTCGTACGTTGATACCTTTCTCTTCATCGACCCGGCTCCGAAACGTTCTTCGCCATCTCCCCGAAAGGAGAGGTAAACGACGGCGGGGTTAGGGAATCTGAGAACAACGCAAGCAGTTTTAGGACAAGTGAACGACCCTCAGCCAGGCGTGGTCCAGGAATTTTATCCGTGGACCGCAATGTGCGTTCGAAATGTCGATGTTCATGTGTCCTGCAGTTCACACGTTGACGCGCAATTAGCTGCGTTCTTCATCGACCCACGAGCCAAGTGATCCACCGTTCAGGGTAATCATATACAATTTACAATTTTTCTCTTTGTATTTAAAAATGCTCCTTGTTCTTTGCTTTAAAAATATTCGATGTTCGCACCTCCGACCAGCGTATCGACGGAGGATTGAACGCGCCATATCGACGACAAAAGTTTCTTTTTGTTTCCTGAATGACGGAAAACCATCGTTCGACGGCCGGGCGTACAGTACATTCAAAAGCCTTTGCGCGTGGCTGCGACCAAACGGGTATAATACACCCGTATATTCTTGGTTCCGAACAGTAACTTCACGCGCAATCGGGCGAACGCACGCGGCAGCGCCCATCGGTTGCTCGATGAAATCGATGCGATAAACTACAGCCGTTTCGGCTGGTCGTCGTTAGTCGCGCGAGCAACGATGGCCGCAAAATCGACGCGTCGTCGTTTGCGATTATTCGCCTCAAGTTAGCCATGAGTATGTATATTATTCATTTACGAACGAACGCGGCAGCGTCCACCGGTTGCTCGATGAAATCGATGCGATAAACTACAGCCGTCTCGGCTGGTCGTCGTTAGTCGCGCGAGCAACGATGGCCGCAAAATCGACGCGTCGTCGTTTGCGATTATTCGCCTCTGGCTATCCGTGAGTATGTATAATATTCATATACGAACGAACGCGGCAGCGCCCATCGGTTGCTCGATGAAATCGATGCGATAAACTACAGCCTTCTCGGCTGGTCGTCGTTAGTCGCGCGAGCAACGGATGGCCGCACAATCGACGCGTCGTCGTTTGCGATTATTCGCCTCACGTTAGCCATGAGTATGTATATTATTCATTTACGAACGAACGCGGCAGCGTCCATCGGTTGCTCGATGAAATCGATGCGATAAACTACAGCCGTTTCGGCTGGTCGTCGTTAGTCGCGCGAGCAACGATGGCCGCAAAATCGACGCGTCGTCGTTTGCGATCATTCGCCTCAGGCTATCCGTGAGTATGTATAACATTCATTTACGAACGAACGCGGCAGCGTCCATCGGTTGCTCGATGAAATCGATGCGATAAACTACAGCCGTCTCGGCTGATCGTCGTTAGTCGCGCGAGCAACGATGGCCGCACAATCGACGCGTCGTCGTTTGCGATTATTCGCCTCAGGCTATCCGTGAGTATGTATAACATTCATTTACGAACGAACGCGGCAGCGTCCATCGGTTGCTCGATGAAATCGATGCGATAAACTACAGCCGTTTCGGCTGGTCGTCGTTAGTCGCGCGAGCAACGATGGCCGCAAAATCGACGCGTCGTCGTTTGCGATCATTCGCCTCAGGCTATCCGTGAGTATGTATAACATTCATTTACGAACGAACGCGGCAGCGTCCATCGGTTGCTCGATGAAATCGATGCGATAAACTACAGCCGTCTCGGCTGATCGTCGTTAGTCGCGCGAGCAACGATGGCCGCACAATCGACGCGTCGTCGTTTGCGATTATTCGCCTCAGGCTATCCGTGAGTATGTATAACATTCATTTACGAACGAACGCGGCAGCGTCCATCGGTTGCTCGATGAAATCGATGCGATAAACTACAGCCGTCTCGGCTGATCGTCGTTAGTCGCGCGAGCAACGATGGCCGCACAATCGACGCGTCGTCGTTTGCGATTATTCGCCTCAGGCTATCCGTGAGTATGTATAACATTCATTTACGAACGAACGCGGCAGCGTCCATCGGTTGCTCGATGAAATCGATGCGATAAACTACAGCCGTCTCGGCTGATCGTCGTTAGTCGCGCGAGCAACGATGGCCGCACAATCGACGCGTCGTCGTTTGCGATTATTCGCCTCAGGCTATCCGTGAGTATGTATAACATTCATTTACGAACGAACGCGGCAGCGTCCATCGGTTGCTCGATGAAATCGATGCGATAAACTACAGCCTTC
>NC_135147.1:165000-185000 GCF_051014445.1 Colletes latitarsis
ACGATGAACGAACGGACAATAATGCCCGTCCAGACCACCGATTGGTTTTGATCTAATAAAAGCGTTCCTCCCATCACTGGGACGAACTCTGTTTTGCATGTATTAGCTCTAGAATTACCACAGTTATCCAAGTAAATGTGGGTACGATCAAAGGAACCATAACTGATTTAATGAGCCATTCGCGGTTTCACCTTAATACGGCGTGTACTGAGACATGCATGGCTTAATCTTTGAGACAAGCATATGACTACTGGCAGGATCAACCAGGGAACTTGAGTAAAGTTCTTTTGTAATATTCTCTCAATTTTATTCTTCGTCGCCGACTCTGAAGGAGAACGGACGACGACACATAAAAAACTCCTTCTTTCAACATCAAATTTTAGTCTTTCGTTCGAAAGACTTGAGAGCCACCTCTTCCTCTCTTGTGTTATAATATTATATATGTATAGAGAGGGTACCACCAAAAACCCTCTCCTTCGTTTAGTTTCTTTCACTTTTCCGAGAGCTCCCCAAACTCTCGTTTATTTAATTTAATTTCATTTTTCGAGAGAGCGACCACCAACTAACTCTCTTATATTTGCTTTTTCTCGACAGAGCCACCACCAACTAACTCTCTTATATTTGCTTTTTCTCGACAGAGTCACCACCAACTCTCTCTCGTTTATATTTGCTTTTTCTCGACAGAGAAACCACCAACTCTCTCGTTTATATTTGCTTTTTCTCGACAGAGTCACCACCAAACTCTCTCGTTTCGTATTTTACTTCACAACAGAACATTATTGTATAATGGTATCCCACAACGACAAAGTACGTAGAGCTGCGCTCATGCTGAACATCTCGGGCACTTATTCACGCTGGGCATCGATCGTGGAAGCACGTATTGCCAGGCCCGAAGACTAAGCATTCATGCTGGACAAAAACGAGAAAGCGCGTATGTGCTGGTCGAGAAAGCACGTATTCGGCGCCGTACTGTTATGTCGAGGTCAGACACCTGTATTTCATTCTTTGCTCACTTTCCAGAGTACGAACCGTAGTTCCATACAATTTTTGCCTTTTAAGCTACGCTCCGTAGAGTGTAGTGCCAGTTTATGGTTTTCACAAAATTTTCAATCGCTCGGACTGAAGAGTTGATGCTCGGATAGTACGAGTATACATATTTTAAACGTATACAAGTCACCAACGTCACTCGAGACGCTTATACCACTTCAAGAGCCATTCGGTCAAAGACACCGACTCGTGGCAATGCAGTGTGGAGAAAGTCTGGAACGAGCACGATACAGAACAGTCAGGATGAAATCCCGAGGAGCGACGACTGCTTCTCAACCGAGGTCGAAGAATAGCCGTACGCTCGACGCTGCCCCGACCGACTCGACCGGACCGTCGCTTCTCTTATAGGTACCGAGGCGCCCGCCGGAACGCCGGCGACGCACGGGCTTACGCACGGCCGCTTATGGGGGGAACCGCGCGACCCAACCGCCCGCCCGAACGGCCTGTTATAACTTAGAGCGAAAACCAACACCTGTAATTTCCTTAATAATTGAGCTAGGGCAAAAAAAAAAACGCTATCTTGTAGGAAAAAAGCAGGGGAACACGATGCCGTCGTTAAAAATATAGATTGCCGTGCTCGTTTTCGAGAAAAAAATGAAAAAATGGTCAAAATCGTCGCAGGACAAAAACTCGACACGCTATCTTGTAGGCAAAAATTAGACGAATTCAAAACCGTAGTTAAAAATATCGGTCGTCGCGCTAGTTTTCGAGAAAAAAACAAAAACGTTCAAAAAATTCGAGATAAAAAAAAAAAAACCAGCCTACCAGATAGAAAAAATTACACTGAACAAATATCATATAGGTCAAAATATGTGTTAGCGTACTAGTTTTCGAGATATAGACGAAAAACCGTCGCCGCCGATCGGTACGTCGGTCGATGCGAAAGCACCGCGCGACCGAGCGCCCGCCTAAAAGACCAGTTCGAACATACCGAAAAATCAAGAAACCGTAACTTCCTTAATAATTGAGCTAGGACAAAAAATCGACACGCTATCTTGCAGGAAAAAATCCGGGGAACACGATGGCGTCGTCAAAAGTGCAGGTCGTCGAGCTCGTTTTCGAGAAAAAAAAAAAAAAATTCTCAAAATTCGACAAAAAAATAAAACGATAAGTGGACCGTGTAGAGAATCTAAAACTGCATAAGAATCGTATAGACGAAAATTGGCGTTCACGTGCTCGTTTTTGTGGAAAAAATTAAAAAAGCTCTCAAACTTCGAGGTAAAAAAAACAAAAACCATCCACCAGGTAGCCAACGGAAAACGGTACAAGTATCGTACGGGCGAAAACGAGCGTTACCGTGCTCGTTTTCGAGTTATTGACGAAAAACAGCCTGGAGCGATCGGTCCGGCGGTCGACGCGCGAAACTTTCTAAGTCCGCTCTGCTCCGAAACACCGCTCCGGCGTCAAAAATCGTCGTAGGACAAAAAATCGACACGCTATCTTGCAGGAAAAAATCCGGGGAACACGATGGCGTCGTCAAAAGTGCAGGTCGTCGAGCTCGTTTTCGAGAAAAAAAAAAAAAAATTCTCAAAATTCGACAAAAAAATAAAACGATCACTGGACCGTGTAGAGAATCTAAAACTGCATAAGAATCGTATAGACGAAAATTGGCGTTCACGCGCTCGTTTTTGAGAAAAAAGTTAAAAAAGCTCTCAAAATTCGAGATAAAAAAAAAAAAAACCATCTACCAGGTAGCCAACGGAAAACGGTACAAGTATCGTACGGGCGAAAACGAGCGTTACCGTGCTCGTTTTCGAGTTATTGACGAAAAACAGCCTGGAGCGATCGGTCCGGCGGTCGACGCGCGAAAGTTTCTAAGTCCGCTCTGCCCCGAAACACCGCTCCGGCGTCAAAAATCGTCGTAGGACAAAAAATCGACACGCTATCTTGCAGGAAAAAATCCGGGGAACACGATGGCGTCGTCAAAAGTGCAGGTCGTCGAGCTCGTTTTCGAGAAAAAAAAAAAACAATTCTCAAAATTCGACAAAAAAATAAAACGATCACTGGACCGTGTAGAGAATCTAAAACTGCATAAGAATCGTATAGACGAAAATTGGCGTTCACGTGCTCGTTTTTGCGGGAAAAATTAAAAAAGCTCTCAAAGTTCGAGATAAAAAAAAAAAAAACCGTCCACCAGGTAGCCAACGGTAAACGGTACAAGTATCGTACGGGCGAAAACGAGCGTTACCGTGCTCGTTTTCGAGTTATTGACGAAAAACCGCCTGGAGCGATCGGTCCGGCGGTCGACGCGCGAAAGTTTCTAAGTCCGCTCTGCTCCGAATCATCGCTCCGGCGTCAAAAATCGTCGTAGGACAAAAAATCGCCACCCTATCTTGCAGGAAAAAATCCGGGGAACACGATGGCGTCGTCAAAAGTGCAGGTCGTCGAGCTCGTTTTCGAGAAAAAAAAAAAAAAATTCTCAAAATTCGACAAAAAAATAAAACGATCAGTGGACCGTGTAGAGAATCTAAAACTGCATAAGAATCGTATAGACGAAAATTGGCGTTCACGTGCTCGTTTTTGTGGAAAAAATTAAAAAAGCTCTCAAACTTCGAGGTAAAAAAAACAAAAACCATCCACCAGGTAGCCAACGGAAAACGGTACAAGTATCGTACGGGCGAAAACGAGCGTTACCGTGCTCGTTTTCGAGTTATTGACGAAAAACAGCCTGGAGCGATCGGTCCGGCGGTCGACGCGCGAAACTTTCTAAGTCCGCTCTGCTCCGAAACACCGCTCCGGCGTCAAAAATCGTCGTAGGACAAAAAATCGACACGCTATCTTGCAGGAAAAAATCCGGGGAACACGATGGCGTCGTCAAAAGTGCAGGTCGTCGAGCTCGTTTTCGAGAAAAAAAAAAAAAAATTCTCAAAATTCGACAAAAAAATAAAACGATCACTGGACCGTGTAGAGAATCTAAAACTGCATAAGAATCGTATAGACGAAAATTGGCGTTCACGCGCTCGTTTTTGAGAAAAAAGTTAAAAAAGCTCTCAAAATTCGAGATAAAAAAAAAAAAAACCATCTACCAGGTAGCCAACGGTAAACGGTACAAGTATCGTACGGGCGAAAACGAGCGTTACCGTGCTCGTTTTCGAGTTATTGGCGAGAAACAGCCTGGAGCGATCGGTCCGGCGGTCGACGCGCGAAAGTTTCTAAGTCAGCTCTGCTCCGAATCATCGCTCCGGCGTCAAAAATCGTCGTAGGACAAAAAATCGCCACCCTATCTTGCAGAAAAAAATCCGGGGAACACGATGGCGTCGTCAAAAGTGCAGGTCGTCGAGCTCGTTTTCGAGAAAAAAAAAAAAAAATTCTCAAAATTCGACAAAAAAATAAAACGATCAGTGGACCGTGTAGAGAATCTAAAACTGCATAAGAATCGTATAGACGAAAATTGGCGTTCACGTGCTCGTTTTTGTGGAAAAAATTAAAAAAGCTCTCAAACTTCGAGGTAAAAAAAACAAAAACCATCCACCAGGTAGCCAACGGAAAACGGTACAAGTATCGTACGGGCGAAAACGAGCGTTACCGTGCTCGTTTTCGAGTTATTGACGAAAAACAGCCTGGAGCGATCGGTCCGGCGGTCGACGCGCGAAAGTTTCTAAGTCCGCTCTGCCCCGAAACACCGCTCCGGCGTCAAAAATCGTCGTAGGACAAAAAATCGACACGCTATCTTGCAGGAAAAAATCCGGGGAACACGATGGCGTCGTCAAAAGTGCAGGTCGTCGAGCTCGTTTTCGAGAAAAAAAAAAAAAAATTCTCAAAATTCGACAAAAAAATAAAACGATCAGTGGACCGTGTAGAGAATCTAAAACTGCATAAGAATCGTATAGACGAAAATTGGCGTTCACGCGCTCGTTTTTGAGAAAAAAGTTAAAAAAGCTCTCAAAATTCGAGATAAAAAAAAAAAAAACCATCTACCAGGTAGCCAACGGTAAACGGTACAAGTATCGTACGGGCGAAAACGAGCGTTACCGTGCTCGTTTTCGAGTTATTGGCGAAAAACAGCCTGGAGCGATCGGTCCGGCGGTCGACGCGCGAAAGTTTCTAAGTCCGCTCTGCTCCGAATCATCGCTCCGGCGTCAAAAATCGTCGTAGGACAAAAAATCGCCACCCTATCTTGCAGGAAAAAATCCGGGGAACACGATGGCGTCGTCAAAAGTGCAGGTCGTCGAGCTCGTTTTCGAGAAAAAAAAAAAAAAATTCTCAAAATTCGACAAAAAAATAAAACGATCAGTGGACCGTGTAGAGAATCTAAAACTGCATAAGAATCGTATAGACGAAAATTGGCGTTCACGTGCTCGTTTTTGTGGAAAAAATTAAAAAAGCTCTCAAACTTCGAGGTAAAAAAAACAAAAACCATCCACCAGGTAGCCAACGGAAAACGGTACAAGTATCGTACGGGCGAAAACGAGCGTTACCGTGCTCGTTTTCGAGTTATTGACGAAAAACAGCCTGGAGCGATCGGTCCGGCGGTCGACGCGCGAAACTTTCTAAGTCCGCTCTGCTCCGAAACACCGCTCCGGCGTCAAAAATCGTCGTAGGACAAAAAATCGACACGCTATCTTGCAGGAAAAAATCCGGGGAACACGATGGCGTCGTCAAAAGTGCAGGTCGTCGAGCTCGTTTTCGAGAAAAAAAAAAAAAAATTCTCAAAATTCGACAAAAAAATAAAACGATCACTGGACCGTGTAGAGAATCTAAAACTGCATAAGAATCGTATAGACGAAAATTGGCGTTCACGCGCTCGTTTTTGAGAAAAAAGTTAAAAAAGCTCTCAAAATTCGAGATAAAAAAAAAAAAAACCATCTACCAGGTAGCCAACGGTAAACGGTACAAGTATCGTACGGGCGAAAACGAGCGTTACCGTGCTCGTTTTCGAGTTATTGGCGAGAAACAGCCTGGAGCGATCGGTCCGGCGGTCGACGCGCGAAAGTTTCTAAGTCAGCTCTGCTCCGAATCATCGCTCCGGCGTCAAAAATCGTCGTAGGACAAAAAATCGCCACCCTATCTTGCAGAAAAAAATCCGGGGAACACGATGGCGTCGTCAAAAGTGCAGGTCGTCGAGCTCGTTTTCGAGAAAAAAAAAAAAAAATTCTCAAAATTCGACAAAAAAATAAAACGACCAGTGGACCGTGTAGAGAATCTAAAACTGCATAAGAATCGTATAGACGAAAATTGGCGTTCACGTGCTCGTTTTTGTGGAAAAAATTAAAAAAGCTCTCAAACTTCGAGGTAAAAAAAACAAAAACCATCCACCAGGTAGCCAACGGAAAACGGTACAAGTATCGTACGGGCGAAAACGAGCGTTACCGTGCTCGTTTTCGAGTTATTGACGAAAAACAGCCTGGAGCGATCGGTCCGGCGGTCGACGCGCGAAAGTTTCTAAGTCCGCTCTGCCCCGAAACACCGCTCCGGCGTCAAAAATCGTCGTAGGACAAAAAATCGACACGCTATCTTGCAGGAAAAAATCCGGGGAACACGATGGCGTCGTCAAAAGTGCAGGTCGTCGAGCTCGTTTTCGAGAAAAAAAAAAAACAATTCTCAAAATTCGACAAAAAAATAAAACGATCACTGGACCGTGTAGAGAATCTAAAACTGCATAAGAATCGTATAGACGAAAATTGGCGTTCACGTGCTCGTTTTTGCGGGAAAAATTAAAAAAGCTCTCAAAGTTCGAGATAAAAAAAAAAAAAACCGTCCACCAGGTAGCCAACGGTAAACGGTACAAGTATCGTACGGGCGAAAACGAGCGTTACCGTGCTCGTTTTCGAGTTATTGACGAAAAACAGCCTGGAGCGATCGGTCCGGCGGTCGACGCGCGAAACTTTCTAAGTCCGCTCTGCTCCGAATCATCGCTCCGGCGTCAAAAATCGTCGTAGGACAAAAAATCGCCACCCTATCTTGCAGGAAAAAATCCGGGGAACACGATGGCGTCGTCAAAAGTGCAGGTCGTCGAGCTCGTTTTCGAGAAAAAAAAAAAAAAATTCTCAAAATTCGACAAAAAAATAAAACGATCAGTGGACCGTGTAGAGAATCTAAAACTGCATAAGAATCGTATAGACGAAAATTGGCGTTCACGTGCTCGTTTTTGTGGAAAAAATTAAAAAAGCTCTCAAACTTCGAGGTAAAAAAAACAAAAACCATCCACCAGGTAGCCAACGGAAAACGGTACAAGTATCGTACGGGCGAAAACGAGCGTTACCGTGCTCGTTTTCGAGTTATTGACGAAAAACAGCCTGGAGCGATCGGTCCGGCGGTCGACGCGCGAAAGTTTCTAAGTCCGCTCTGCTCCGAAACACCGCTCCGGCGTCAAAAATCGTCGTAGGACAAAAAATCGACACGCTATCTTGCAGGAAAAAATCCGGGGAACACGATGGCGTCGTCAGAAGTGCAGGTCGTCGAGCTCGTTTTCGAGAAAAAAAAAAAACAATTCTCAAAATTCGACAAAAAAATAAAACGATCACTGGACCGTGTAGAGAATCTAAAACTGCATAAGAATCGTATAGACGAAAATTGGCGTTCACGTGCTCGTTTTTGCGGGAAAAATTAAAAAAGCTCTCAAAGTTCGAGATAAAAAAAAAAAAAACCGTCCACCAGGTAGCCAACGGTAAACGGTACAAGTATCGTACGGGCGAAAACGAGCGTTACCGTGCTCGTTTTCGAGTTATTGGCGAAAAACAGCCTGGAGCGATCGGTCCGGCGGTCGACGCGCGAAAGTTTCTAAGTCCGCTCTGCTCCGAAACACCGCTCCGGCGTCAAAAATCGTCGTAGGACAAAAAATCGACACGCTATCTTGCAGGAAAAAATCCGGGGAACACGATGGCGTCGTCAAAAGTGCAGGTCGTCGAGCTCGTTTTCGAGAAAAAAAAAAAAAAATTCTCAAAATTCGACAAAAAAATAAAACGATCAGTGGACCGTGTAGAGAATCTAAAACTGCATAAGAATCGTATAGACGAAAATTGGCGTTCACGTGCTCGTTTTTGTGGAAAAAATTAAAAAAGCTCTCAAACTTCGAGGTAAAAAAAACAAAAACCATCCACCAGGTAGCCAACGGAAAACGGTACAAGTATCGTACGGGCGAAAACGAGCGTTACCGTGCTCGTTTTCGAGTTATTGACGAAAAACAGCCTGGAGCGATCGGTCCGGCGGTCGACGCGCGAAAGTTTCTAAGTCCGCTCTGCTCCGAATCATCGCTCCGGCGTCAAAAATCGTCGTAGGACAAAAAATCGCCACCCTATCTTGCAGGAAAAAATCCGGGGAACACGATGGCGTCGTCAAAAGTGCAGGTCGTCGAGCTCGTTTTCGAGAAAAAAAAAAAAAAATTCTCAAACTTCGACAAAAAAATAAAACGATCAGTGGACCGTGTAGAGAATCTAAAACTGCATAAGAATCGTATAGACGAAAATTGGCGTTCACGTGCTCGTTTTTGTGGAAAAAATTAAAAAAGCTCTCAAACTTCGAGGTAAAAAAAACAAAAACCATCCACCAGGTAGCCAACGGAAAACGGTACAAGTATCGTACGGGCGAAAACGAGCGTTACCGTGCTCGTTTTCGAGTTATTGACGAAAAACAGCCTGGAGCGATCGGTCCGGCGGTCGACGCGCGAAAGTTTCTAAGTCCGCTCTGCTCCGAAACACCGCTCCGGCGTCAAAAATCGTCGTAGGACAAAAAATCGACACGCTATCTTGCAGGAAAAAATCCGGGGAACACGATGGCGTCGTCAAAAGTGCAGGTCGTCGAGCTCGTTTTCGAGAAAAAAAAAAAACAATTCTCAAAATTCGACAAAAAAATAAAACGATCACTGGACCGTGTAGAGAATCTAAAACTGCATAAGAATCGTATAGACGAAAATTGGCGTTCACGTGCTCGTTTTTGCGGGAAAAATTAAAAAAGCTCTCAAAGTTCGAGATAAAAAAAAAAAAAACCGTCCACCAGGTAGCCAACGGTAAACGGTACAAGTATCGTACGGGCGAAAACGAGCGTTACCGTGCTCGTTTTCGAGTTATTGGCGAAAAACAGCCTGGAGCGATCGGTCCGGCGGTCGACGCGCGAAAGTTTCTAAGTCCGCTCTGCTCCGAATCATCGCTCCGGCGTCAAAAATCGTCGTAGGACAAAAAATCGCCACCCTATCTTGCAGGAAAAAATCCGGGGAACACGATGGCGTCGTCAAAAGTGCAGGTCGTCGAGCTCGTTTTCGAGAAAAAAAAAAAAAAATTCTCAAAATTCGACAAAAAAATAAAACGATAAGTGGACCCTGTAGAGAATCTAAAACTGCATAAGAATCGTATAGACGAAAATTGGCGTTCACGTGCTCGTTTTTGTGGAAAAAATTAAAAAAGCTCTCAAACTTCGAGGTAAAAAAAACAAAAACCATCCACCAGGTAGCCAACGGAAAACGGTACAAGTATCGTACGGGCGAAAACGAGCGTTACCGTGCTCGTTTTCGAGTTATTGACGAAAAACAGCCTGGAGCGATCGGTCCGGCGGTCGACGCGCGAAACTTTCTAAGTCCGCTCTGCTCCGAAACACCGCTCCGGCGTCAAAAATCGTCGTAGGACAAAAAATCGACACGCTATCTTGCAGGAAAAAATCCGGGGAACACGATGGCGTCGTCAAAAGTGCAGGTCGTCGAGCTCGTTTTCGAGAAAAAAAAAAAACAATTCTCAAAATTCGACAAAAAAATAAAACGATCACTGGACCGTGTAGAGAATCTAAAACTGCATAAGAATCGTATAGACGAAAATTGGCGTTCACGTGCTCGTTTTTGCGGGAAAAATTAAAAAAGCTCTCAAAGTTCGAGATAAAAAAAAAAAAAACCGTCCACCAGGTAGCCAACGGTAAACGGTACAAGTATCGTACGGGCGAGAACGAGCGTTACCGTGCTCGTTTTCGAGTTATTGACGAAAAACAGCCTGGAGCGATCGGTCCGGCGGTCGACGCGCGAAACTTTCTAAGTCCGCTCTGCTCCGAATCATCGCTCCGGCGTCAAAAATCGTCGTAGGACAAAAAATCGCCACCCTATCTTGCAGGAAAAAATCCGGGGAACACGATGGCGTCGTCAAAAGTGCAGGTCGTCGAGCTCGTTTTCGAGAAAAAAAAAAAAAAATTCTCAAAATTCGACAAAAAAATAAAACGATCAGTGGACCGTGTAGAGAATCTAAAACTGCATAAGAATCGTATAGACGAAAATTGGCGTTCACGTGCTCGTTTTTGTGGAAAAAATTAAAAAAGCTCTCAAACTTCGAGGTAAAAAAAACAAAAACCATCCACCAGGTAGCCAACGGAAAACGGTACAAGTATCGTACGGGCGAAAACGAGCGTTACCGTGCTCGTTTTCGAGTTATTGACGAAAAACAGCCTGGAGCGATCGGTCCGGCGGTCGACGCGCGAAAGTTTCTAAGTCCGCTCTGCTCCGAAACACCGCTCCGGCGTCAAAAATCGTCGTAGGACAAAAAATCGACACGCTATCTTGCAGGAAAAAATCCGGGGAACACGATGGCGTCGTCAGAAGTGCAGGTCGTCGAGCTCGTTTTCGAGAAAAAAAAAAAACAATTCTCAAAATTCGACAAAAAAATAAAACGATCAGTGGACCGTGTAGAGAATATAAAACTGCATAAGAATCGTATAGACGAAAATTGGCGTTCACGTGCTCGTTTTTGAGAAAAAAGTTAAAAAAGCTCTCAAAATTCGAGATAAAAAAAAAACAAACCATCTGCCAGGTAGCCAACGGTAAACGGTACAAGTATCGTACGGGCGAAAACGAGCGTTACCGTGCTCGTTTTCGAGTTATTGACGAAAAACAGCCTGGAGCGATCGGTCCGGCGGTCGACGCGCGAAAGTTTCTAAGTCCGCTCTGCTCCGAATCATCGCTCCGGCGTCAAAAATCGTCGTAGGACAAAAAATCGCAACCCTGTCTTGCAGGAAAAAATCCGGGGAACACGATGGCGTCGTCAAAAGTGCAGGTCGTCGAGCTCGTTTTCGAGAAAAAAAAAAAAAAATTCTCAAAATTCGACAAAAAAATAAAACGATCAGTGGACCGTGTAGAGAATATAAAACTGCATAAGAATCGTATAGACGAAAATTGGCGTTCACGTGCTCGTTTTTGAGAAAAAAGTTAAAAAAGCTCTCAAAATTCGAGATAAAAAAAAAACAAACCATCTGCCAGGTAGCCAACGGTAAACGGTACAAGTATCGTACGGGCGAAAACGAGCGTTACCGTGCTCGTTTTCGAGTTATTGACGAAAAACAGCCTGGAGCGATCGGTCCGGCGGTCGACGCGCGAAAGTTTCTAAGTCCGCTCTGCTCCGAATCATCGCTCCGGCGTCAAAAATCATCGTAGGACAAAAAATCGCCACCCTATCTTGCAGGAAAAAATCCGGGGAACACGATGGCGTCGTCAAAAGTGCAGGTCGACGAGCTCGTTTTCGAGAAAAAAAAAAAAAAATTCTCAAAATTCGACAAAAAAATAAAACGATCATTGGACCGTGTAGAGAATCTAAAACTGCATAAGAATCGTATAGACCAAAATTGGCCTTAACGTGCTGGTTTTCGAGTTATTGACGATAAGCCGGTATATATATGTCCGAGATAAAAAAAAAGATAGGGACAGTGGGAATCTCCTATACTATCACGGGCGTGTATTCTCCTACTAGTTTGATGGTTGTTGTTGCATAAACCAGCGACTGTTTGGCCCGCCGTTTAACCGCGCGGTTTAAAATTGCAACACAATGTTGGTGTCGCTCCGGGGTGAAAAAATGGAAAAACGACATACTTTACGCATAGGGGCGGCTGATCTTAACATATTTTGTCATGTCACCACCCCAGTGACTCTAAGACGGATTTTGCCGTCGCACGTTTTTTTATTAAAAAGTTATTAGTATATAAAAGATTTCGTTAAGCAAAAAGACACGAATATGGGAGTAGGACAAAAAATCGCCAGCCTATCTTGCAGGAAAAAATCCGGGGAACACGATGGCGTCGTCAAAAGTGCAGGTCGTCGAGCTAGTTTTCGAGAAAAAAAAAAAAAAATTCTCAAAACTCGACAAAAAAATAAAACGATCAGTGGACCGTGTAGAGAATCTAAAACTGCATAAGAATCGTATAGACCAAAATTGGCGTTCACGTGCTCGTTTTTGAGAAAAAAGTTAAAAAAGCTCTCAAAATTCGAGATAAAAAAAAAAAAAACCATCTACCAGGTAGCCAACGGTAAACGGTACAAGTATCGTACGGGCGAAAACGAGCGTTACCGTGCTCGTTTTCGAGTTATTGACGAAAAACAGCCTGGAGCGATCGGTCCGGCGGTCGACGCGCGAAACTTTCTAAGTCCGCTCTGCTCCGAATCATCGCTCCGGCGTCAAAAATCGTCGTAGGACAAAAAATCGCCACCCTATCTTGCAGGAAAAAATCCGGGGAACACGATGGCGTCGTCAAAAGTGCAGGTCGTCGAGCTCGTTTTCGAGAAAAAAAAAAAAAAATTCTCAAAATTCGACAAAAAAATAAAACGATCAGTGGACCGTGTAGAGAATCTAAAACTGCATAAGAATCGTATAGACGAAAATTGGCGTTCACGTGCTCGTTTTTGTGGAAAAAATTAAAAAAGCTCTCAAACTTCGAGGTAAAAAAAACAAAAACCATCCACCAGGTAGCCAACGGAAAACGGTACAAGTATCGTACGGGCGAAAACGAGCGTTACCGTGCTCGTTTTCGAGTTATTGACGAAAAACAGCCTGGAGCGATCGGTCCGGCGGTCGACGCGCGAAAGTTTCTAAGTCCGCTCTGCTCCGAAACACCGCTCCGGCGTCAAAAATCGTCGTAGGACAAAAAATCGACACGCTATCTTGCAGGAAAAAATCCGGGGAACACGATGGCGTCGTCAGAAGTGCAGGTCGTCGAGCTCGTTTTCGAGAAAAAAAAAAAACAATTCTCAAAATTCGACAAAAAAATAAAACGATCAGTGGACCGTGTAGAGAATATAAAACTGCATAAGAATCGTATAGACGAAAATTGGCGTTCACGTGCTCGTTTTTGAGAAAAAAGTTAAAAAAGCTCTCAAAATTCGAGATAAAAAAAAAACAAACCATCTGCCAGGTAGCCAACGGTAAACGGTACAAGTATCGTACGGGCGAAAACGAGCGTTACCGTGCTCGTTTTCGAGTTATTGACGAAAAACAGCCTGGAGCGATCGGTCCGGCGGTCGACGCGCGAAAGTTTCTAAGTCCGCTCTGCTCCGAATCATCGCTCCGGCGTCAAAAATCGTCGTAGGACAAAAAATCGCAACCCTGTCTTGCAGGAAAAAATCCGGGGAACACGATGGCGTCGTCAAAAGTGCAGGTCGTCGAGCTCGTTTTCGAGAAAAAAAAAAAAAAATTCTCAAAATTCGACAAAAAAATAAAACGATCAGTGGACCGTGTAGAGAATATAAAACTGCATAAGAATCGTATAGACGAAAATTGGCGTTCACGTGCTCGTTTTTGAGAAAAAAGTTAAAAAAGCTCTCAAAATTCGAGATAAAAAAAAAACAAACCATCTGCCAGGTAGCCAACGGTAAACGGTACAAGTATCGTACGGGCGAAAACGAGCGTTACCGTGCTCGTTTTCGAGTTATTGACGAAAAACAGCCTGGAGCGATCGGTCCGGCGGTCGACGCGCGAAAGTTTCTAAGTCCGCTCTGCTCCGAATCATCGCTCCGGCGTCAAAAATCATCGTAGGACAAAAAATCGCCACCCTATCTTGCAGGAAAAAATCCGGGGAACACGATGGCGTCGTCAAAAGTGCAGGTCGACGAGCTCGTTTTCGAGAAAAAAAAAAAAAAATTCTCAAAATTCGACAAAAAAATAAAACGATCATTGGACCGTGTAGAGAATCTAAAACTGCATAAGAATCGTATAGACCAAAATTGGCCTTAACGTGCTGGTTTTCGAGTTATTGACGATAAGCCGGTATATATATGTCCGAGATAAAAAAAAAGATAGGGACAGTGGGAATCTCCTATACTATCACGGGCGTGTATTCTCCTACTAGTTTGATGGTTGTTGTTGCATAAACCAGCGACTGTTTGGCCCGCCGTTTAACCGCGCGGTTTAAAATTGCAACACAATGTTGGTGTCGCTCCGGGGTGAAAAAATGGAAAAACGACATACTTTACGCATAGGGGCGGCTGATCTTAACATATTTTGTCAATGTCATCTTCCCAGTGACCCTAGGAAGGAGTTTGCCGTTGCACGTTTTCCTATTAAAAAGTAATTAGTGTACAAAAATTTTCGTGAAGCAAAAAACAAGAATATGAAAGTACGTTCCATGAGCATTACGGTGAATAAAACAGAAATTAAAAATTCCCGAGGGGTTGAACAGCATCATATTGAATTCGTTTTGCTGACTGGGGTCTGCGCCCCCCAGACCCCCGCTACACTAGCCCAGACCAAACCCACTTTGTAATAGTGGTATCATATTAAATTGAACAGCATCGTACTTAATTCGTTTTGCTGAATGGGGGGCTGCGCCCCCCAAACCCCCGCTACACTAGCCCAGACCTAACCCATTTTGTAATAGCGGTATCAAATTAAATTGAACAGTATCGTACTAAATTCGTTTTGCTGACTGGGGGGCTGCGCCCCCCAGACCCCCGCAACACTAGCCCGGACCTAACCCACTTTGTAATAGCGGTATCATATTAAATTGAACAGCATCGTACTAAATTCGTTTTGCTGAATGGGGGGCTGCGCCCCCCAAACCCCCGCTACACTAGCCCAGACCTAACCCATTTTGTAATAGCGGTATCAAATTAAATTGAACAGCATCGTACTAAATTCGTTTTGCTGACAGGGGTCTGCGCCCCCCAGACCCCCGCTACACTAGCCCAGACCTAACCCCCTTTGTAATAGCGGTATCATATTAAATTGAACAGCATCATATTGAATTCGTTTTGCTGACTGGGGTCTGCGCGCCCCAGACCCCCGCAACACTAGCCCGGACCTAACCCACTTTGTAATAGCGGTATCATATTAAATTGAACAGCATCGTACTAAATTCGTTTTGCTGAATGGGGGGCTGCGCCCCCCAAACCCCCGCTACACTAGCCCAGACCTAACCCATTTTGTAATAGCGGTATCAAATTAAATTGAACAGTATCGTACTAAATTCGTTTTGCTGACTGGGGGGCTGCGCCCCCCAGACCCCCGCAACACTAGCCCGGACCTAACCCACTTTGTAATAGTGGTATCATATTAAATTGAACAGCATCGTACATAATTCGTTTTGCTGAATGGGGGGCTGCGCCCCCCAAACCCCCGCTACACTAGCCCAGACCTAACCCATTTTGTAATAGCTGTATCAAATTAAATTGAACAGCATCATATTGAATTCGTTTTGCTGACAGGGGTCTGCGCCCCCCAGACCCCCGCTACACTAGCCCAGACCTAACCCACTTTGTAATAGTGGTATCATATTAAATTGAACAGCATCGTACATAATTCGTTTTGCTGAATGGGGGGCTGCGCCCCCCAAACCCCCGCTACACTAGCCCAGACCTAACCCATTTTGTAATAGCGGTATCAAATTAAATTGAACAGCATCGTACTAAATTCGTTTTGCTGACAGGGGTCTGCGCCCCCCAAACCCCCGCTACACTAGCCCAGACCTAACCCATTTTGTAATAGCGGTATCAAATTAAATTGAACAGCATCATATTGAATTCGTTTTGCTGACTGGGGTCTGCGCCCCCCAAACCCCCGCTACACCAGCCCAGACCTAACCCATTTTGTAATAGCGGTACCAAATTAAATTGAGCAGCATCATATTGAATTCGTTTTGCTGACAGGGGTCTGCGCCCCCCAGACCCCCGCTACACTAGCCCAGACCTAACCCCCTTTGTAATAGCGGTATCATATTAAATTGAACAGCATCATATTGAATTCGTTTTGCTGACTGGGGTCTGCGCGCCCCAAACCACCGCAACACTGGCCCAGACCTAGCCCATTTTGTAATGACTGTATTGGAACTGCGTTAGGGCTAGTTTAGAATTGGTTAGGTGAAGTAATGCGGAGAGCAGTTTCGCCTGCGTCCCGGGATGCTTGTTGGCATGAGTGGTGTCTGAATGAGTAAAGACGGATGAGACACTTGTGGGGTATGGTGAGTCAGATTCTCAAACTACCCATATATTCTTCTGAGGCATGGGTGCCTATCCAAGGATCTCCTTCGGTATCTAAAACAGAAATAAAAAAAAAAAAAAAAAAAAAAAAAAAAATGAATATGGACTGTGTTAGGACTGAATTGGATAAGGTCTGGGTTACGTCTCGGTTAGGTCTGAGTTAGGACTGGTTTAAGACTGGGTTAGGACTGGGTTAGGACTGGGTTAGGACTGGGTTAGGTCTGGGTTAGGACTGGGTTAGGTCTGGGTTAGGTCTGGGTTAGGACTGGGTTAGGTCTGGGTTAGGACTGGGTTAGGACTGGGTTAGGTCTGGGTTAGGTCTGGGTTAGGTCTGGGTTAGGACTGGGTTAGGACTGGGTTAGGTCTGGGTTAGGTCTGGGTTAGGTCTGGGTTAGGACTGGGTTAGGACTGGGTTAGGTCTGGGTTAGGTCTGGGTTAGGTCTGGGTTAGGTCTGGGTTAGGTCTGGGTTAGGTCTGGGTTAGGTCTGGGTTAGGACTGGGTTAGGACTGGGTTAGGTCTGGGTTAGGCCTGGGTTAGGTCTGGGTTAGGACTGGGTTAGGACTGGGTTAGGTCTGGGTTAGGACTGGGTTAGGTCTGGGTTAGGACGGGGTTAGGTCTGGGTTAGGTCTGGGTTAGGACTGGGATAGGTCTGGGTTAGGTCTGGGTTACGACTGGGTTAGGTCTGGGTTACGACTGGGTTAGGTCTGGGTTACGACTGGGTTAGGTCTGGGTTACGACTGGGTTAGGTCTGGGTTACGACTGGGTTAGGATTGGGTTAGGTCTGGTTTAGGACTGGGTTAGGTCTAGGTTAGGACTGGGTTAGGTCTGGGTTAGGTCTGGGTTAGGACTGGGTTAGGTCTGGGTTAGGACTGGGTTAGTACTGGGTTAGGACTGGGTTAGGTCTGGGTTAGGTCTGGGTTATTTCTGGGTTAGGTCTGGGTTAGGTCTGGGTTAGGTCTGGGTTAGGGCTGGGTTAGGTCTGGGTTAGGTCTGGGTCAGGTCTGGGGTATTTCTGGGTTAGGACTGGGTTAGGTCTGGGTTAGGTCTGGGTTATTTCTGGGTTAGGTCTGGGTTAGGTCTGGGTTAGGTCTGGGTTAGGTCTGGGTTAGGTCTGGGTTAGGTCTGGGTTAGGACTGGGTTAGTACTGGGTTAGGACTGGGTTAGGTCTGGGTTAGGTCTGGGTTATTTCTGGGTTAGGTCTGGGTTAGGGCTGGGTTAGGTCTGGGTTAGGTCTGGGTCAGGTCTGGGGTATTTCTGGGTTAGGACTGGGTTAGGTCTGGGTTAGGTCTGGGTTAGGACTGGGTTAGGTCTGGGTTAGGACTGGGTTAGGACTGGGTTAGGTCTGGGTTAGGTCTGGGTTAGGTTTGGGTTAGGACTGGGTAGGTTCTGGGTTAGGACTTGGTTAGGACTGGGTTAGGACTGTGTTAGGACTGGGTTAGGTCTGGGTTAGGTCTGGGTTAGGACTGGGTTAGGTCTGGGTTAGGACTGGGTTAGGTCTGGGTTAGGTCTGGGTTCGGTCTGGGTTAGGTCTGGGTTAGGTCTGGGTCAGGACTGGGTTAGGACTGGGTTAGGTCTGGGTTAGGACTGGGTTAGGACTGGGTTAGGTCTGGGTTAGGACTGGGTTAGGACTGGGTTAGGTCTGGGTTAGGACTGGGTTAGGACTGGGTTAGGTCTGGGTTAGGTCTGGGTTAGGACTGGGTTAGGTCTGGGTTAGGACTGGGTTAGGTCTGGGTTAGTACTGGATTTGGTTAGGTCTGTGTTAGGTCTGGGTTAGGACTGGGTTAGGACTGGGTTAGGTCTGGGTTAGGACTGGGTTAGGACTGGGTTAGGACTGGGTTAGGTCTGGGTTAGGTCTGGGTTATTTCTGGGTTAGGTCTGGGTTAGGTCTGGGTTAGGTCTGGGTTAGGTCTGGGTTAGGTCTGGGTTAGGACTGGGTTAGGACTGGGTTAGGTCTGGGTTAGGACTGGGTTAGGACTGGGTTAGGTCTGGGTTAGGACTGGGTTAGGTCTGGGTTAGGTCTGGGTTCGGTCTGGGTTAGGACTGGGTTAGGTCTGGGTTAGGTCTGGGTTAGGTCTGGGTTAGGTCTGGGTTAGGTCTGGGTTAGGACTGGGTTAGGACTGGGTTAGGTCTGGGTTAGGTCTGGGTTAGGACTGGGTTAGGTCTGGGTTAGTACTGGATTTGGTTAGGTCTGGGTTAGGTCTGGGATAGGACTGGGTTAGGACTGGGTTAGGTCTGGGTTAGGACTGGGTTAGGTCTGGGTTAGGTTTGGGTTAGGACTGGGTAGGTTCTGGGTTAGGACTTGGTTAGGACTGGGTTAGGACTGTGTTAGGACTGGGTTAGGTCTGGGTTAGGTCTGGGTTAGGACTGGGTTAGGTCTGGGTTAGGACTGGGTTAGGTCTGGGTTAGGTCTGGGTTCGGTCTGGGTTAGGTCTGGGTTAGGTCTGGGTTAGGACTGGGTTAGGACTGGGTTAGGTCTGGGTTAGGACTGGGTTAGGACTGGGTTAGGTCTGGGTTAGGACTGGGTTAGGACTGGGTTAGGTCTGGGTTAGGACTGGGTTAGGACTGGGTTAGGTCTGGGTTAGGTCTGGGTTAGGACTGGGTTAGGTCTGGGTTAGGTCTGGGTTCGGTCTGGGTTAGGTCTGGGTTAGGTCTGGGTTAGGACTGGGTTAGGACTGGGTTAGGTCTGGGTTAGGACTGGGTTAGGACTGGGTTAGGTCTGGGTTAGGACTGGGTTAGGACTGGGTTAGGTCTGGGTTAGGACTGGGTTAGGACTGGGTTAGGTCTGGGTTAGGTCTGGGTTAGGACTGGGTTAGGTCTGGGTTAGGACTGGGTTAGGTCTGGGTTAGTACTGGATTTGGTTAGGTCTGGGTTGGGTCTGGGTTAGGTCTGGGTTAGGACTGGGTTAGGACTGGGTTAGGTCTGGGTTAGGACTGGGTTAGGACTGGGTTAGGACTGGGTTAGGTCTGGGTTAGGTCTGGGTTATTTCTGGGTTAGGTCTGGGTTAGGTCTGGGTTAGGTCTGGGTTAGGTCTGGGTTAGGTCTGGGTTAGGTCTGGGTTAGGACTGGGTTAGGACTGGGTTAGGTCTGGGTTAGGACTGGGTTAGGACTGGGTTAGGTCTGGGTTAGGACTGGGTTAGGTCTGGGTTAGGACTGGGTTAGGTCTGGGTTAGTACTGGATTTGGTTAGGTCTGGGTTGGGTCTGGGTTAGGTCTGGGTTAGGACTGGGTTAGGACTGGGTTAGGTCTGGGTTAGGACTGGGTTAGGACTGGGTTAGGACTGGGTTAGGTCTGGGTTAGGTCTGGGTTATTTCTGGGTTAGGTCTGGGTTAGGTCTGGGTTAGGTCTGGGTTAGGACTGGGTTAGGTCTGGGATAGGTCTGGGTTAGGTCTGGGTTAGGACTGGGTTAGGACTGGGTTAGGTCTGGGTTAGGACTGGGTTAGGTCTGGGTTAGTACTGGATTTGGTTAGGTCTGGGTTAGGTCTGGGTTAGGTCTGGGTTAGGTCTGGGTTAGGACTGGGTTAGGACTGGGTTAGGTCTGGGTTAGGACTGGGTTAGGACTGGGTTAGGACTGGGTTAGGTCTGGGTTAGGTCTGGGTTATTTCTGGGTTAGGTCTGGGTTAGGTCTGGGTTAGGTCTGGGTTAGGTCTGGGTTAGGTCTGGGTTAGGTCTGGGTTAGGACTGGGTTAGGACTGGGTTAGGTCTGGGTTAGGTCTGGGTTAGGACTGGGTTAGGTCTGGGTTAGGACTGGGTTAGGTCTGGGTTAGGTCTGGGTTCGGTCTGGGTTAGGACTGGGTTAGGTCTGGGTTAG
>NC_135147.1:190000-207500 GCF_051014445.1 Colletes latitarsis
TGCTTCGGCGTTTCGTCGCCGGTCCCACATTCGCACATTGCAGTTTCACTCAGAGCGAAGGATCTGAGCTTCCACCTGAAGTTACCGTGACCACTAAGAAATTGCGTGACATAGTGGTCCGGTTCTATCCAGGTGGCCCGTGTTCTCTGCCGGACGTCTTCGAAGAACTCGAAGGTCGTCCGACCATGGGTTGAAACCTGCCAACGCTCCTGCCAGGCATCCAGCATTTCCGCCGCCGCCCGTCTTCTTTCTTCGCCGTAATCCCGGCCTTCCTCTTCCTCGTTGCCGTTGTTTCGTCCTCTTCTTTCTTCCGTCCGAATCCAGTATCTTCTTGCCCTCTCTTCCACCACCAGGTCGATCGGGGGTACGCCCGCGATCACCGTTAGTGCGTCCGTGGCCGTCGTGCAATACGCCTTGGTGACTCGAAGGAGAGCCTGTCTCTGAGAACGAGCCAGCATCTGTCTTGCCGTTTTGTTCATCAGGTCGCTCCAGCCCGCCGCCGCGTACGTGGTTATGGGTACAAAGAGCCCCTCGTACAAAAGACGGAGTGCGCGATGCCCCAGTCCCCAGTTCGCTTTGGCCACCTTCGCGAGACTGTTGAACAAACCTCTGCATTTCTCCGAAGTTGTCACGATATGCGTGTTCAACCGGAGTCCTTTCTCAAAATGTACTCCTAAGTACCGAATTGCTGGCTTCATTCTTATGCCTCTGCCGGAGATGCGGATGGTCGGTGGACGCGCTGCATCGAGCGCTCCTTTGACCAAGAGCATCTCCGACTTTTCGGCTGAGAGTTCCAGCTTTCTCCTTCCGCACCACTCGGACATTGCCGTGGCGACCCCCTGGCCCTTCCTTCTCAGCTCCTCTCTCGAGTTACCGGAGATCAGGACCAGGACGTCGTCCGCATAGGCAACCGGTTCACATTCCAGCTCGTCGGATGTGAGAACCGCCAGCAGGTCATCGAAAATTAGGTTCCAAAAACTTGGACCCAATATCGAGCCCTGCGGGCAGCCTCTGGTAACGGGTTTCCGGACTGAGTCTTGTTTCCCCACGATCTGTACTGCCCTCTCCGAGAAGTAACTTTCCACTAGCCTGTATAGGTTTCGTGGGCAGTCCCTCCTCTTGAGTTCGTACAGGACATTTGGCCACCATACGTTGTCGAAAGCGCCCGAAATATCGAACGCTATCGCGATCACGTATTTTGCCTCCGCGAATTCCCTTTCCCTGAGAATACTACGAAATTTAACGATCGCCTCCTCCGTCGACCGTCCAGGTTTAAACCCGTATTGTCGGTCGGAGGTTAGGTCATGATCAAGAAAAATACTCGCGAGTCTGTTCGCCATCAGTCGTTCGAGCAGCTTCCCTACCATTGAAAGCAGGCAAACCGGCCGATACGACTTCGGGTTACTCCTATCCTTGTCCGGACCCTTGGGTATTGTAATGATCGTACCCACCTTCCAACGAGCTGGGAATACTCCCCATTCGAGGCATCCGTTACAGAGCCTGAGGAGCTCCTCGTGGAGACATCCCCAGGATTTCTGGATAACTTCCACCTCGATCCTGTCCGGCCCCGGACATTTACCTCTTCTGAGGCGCGTTACAGCGGCACTCAGGTCTTCCCACTGGAATGGGGGGCTGTCCTCCGTTGTTGGCTGGATTCGGACTTCCATGCGTGTCCTTGCTTGATCTGGGGTGTCTGTCTCCATGTCGTCCTCCGGGACGAGCGCCGTCAACATCGCTTCCGCGGTTGATCTCCACGAGGTCGTATGACCCCCGTGTGGCAGTTTGATCGAGGAAGTGGCTTCCTCCCTCCTGAGTTTCCCCAGGGATGTTTTCGTTGCAACACCCCAGACTTCCTGGTTCCCTTGGCTGGTGACGAACTGGCGCCATGAGCGGTTCTTCTCGCTCGTCACCTTTTTCGTGTAGGTTCTCCTGAACCGTCGGTATTCCTGTTTCAGTATCTCCCTCGTCGGGGGATCGTGTGTCCCCTGATACAGTCTTCTTGCTCTGTAGGTTGCCCTCTTCATCCTTGTTAGTTCCTCTGTCCACCACGGTACAGATTTCTGGTGCCATTTCTTTTTGGGCATTGCCGCTTCGCAGGCGGTCAATATTGCCCGCTCCATGGTTTCCGCCATTGCCTCGACGTCCTGCCGACTGTTTAGGTCGGCGTTCGTCAAGGAGCGCTTCTCCTGGATGAGTGTCCTCTGGAGCTTGTTCCAGTCGGCCTTCCTGGTGTTGTACCGTGGCTGTAGGGGCGGCGGCTGTCCTCTTCGCGTGCCGAGGTTCAGGCGCGTCTCCAGGATTCTATGATCACTGGAGGTTCCGTCCTCGTACACTTTCCAGCCGTGCACGAGCGGTATAGCTTCCCAGGTCGCGAGAGTGACGTCGATGTTCGACGATCCTCGCGTATTCTCAAACGTGGTGGGATGTCCCGCCTCGTTCAGCACTAACAAGTTATGTCTAACGAGTAATTCCTCGAGTAGTACCCCACGTTCGTCGGTGACTCTACTGTTCCATACATGGGACTTCGCGTTCGCGTCCGCGCCTATTATAATCCTTTTCCCCCTTAGCCTTGTTAGCACTGAATCGAGGTGGGCTAGCCCGAGTTCAATATTTTCCGACGGCGGAAAGTATTGACTCACTACGTACAGTTCCGTGCTACCGTCGAAGAGCTGAACACAGACGCAATGCGTTGTGCACAAGTCTGCGATTTTGAGCACGGAAAATTTTCTATTCCTCACGCATACGGCCGCCAGCGGCGGTTCGTCTGCGTGGTTGTGAAAAACTATCGTAGCGCCCGTCCCGAAACCTGGGATAACTCTCTTGAAACTGTACGGTTCCTGCATAAGCAGGATATCCGCATTGGTTTCCTCCATTTGTCGCCTGACCTCGTGTGGCACGACTTTTGATCGCTGCATGTTGAGCTGCAGGATCGTTATTCCTCGGAGTAGATAGGGACAAGTATTGTCGCTTTGCCCTGAATGGGCCCTGGGATGCCTGTACCCTGCACGGAGGCTGGGCATACTCCCGGTACCAAGCGGTTTTTCTATCCACTTTCCAACGACAACGGCGAAGGGAAGCGTACGGTGTAGATGTTCTACCGCACTCTGGGCTGGAAATACCCTGTCCTCGCCTTGCGGGTCTTTGGACAAGTTGAATCTACCCTTTCGGGAAGCAGCTCTCTTAGCCGACGCTCCAGGTTGCGAAGCAACCTGCAGCGTCGTTACCAGCGGGGGCCACGAGGAGGCGGAGCTGCCAGCTTTCGCTCGATTCCAGCAGGTTGGCACGAGCCGATTATTGCCTGCAACTACCGCAGCTTCTATCCAGAAGTCTGCCTGCACCGGTGGTCGCAGGTTATACTACCTTAGGGGTGCCCCTCGATGATGTGTTGTCCTGTCCTTGCATTGATGTCCTATTCCTTGTGCGTAGTCCGGGTTGGTTGTTTGTGGGTGTAGCTGTGTGTGTGCGTGTGTGTTGGTGTGTGTTAGTGTATGTTGTCCTGATTCCTCTTGATTTGTCCTTCTTCTTTCTTGATGTTCCACTGCACTTTTGGTCCACTGCACTGTTGTCCCGATGCGCGCGCGTTGTTGACCGAGAGAAAAAAAAAAAAAAAAAAAAAAAAAAAAAAAAAAAAAAAAAAAAAAAAAAAAAAAAAAAAAATAAATAAATAAATAATATAAAAAAAAATAAAATCGCGGTTTCGCGGTTTCGCGGTTTTTCGCGGTTTCGCGGTATCGCGGTCGCCCGGTTCACGTTTCCGCGGTGTCGCGGTCGGCGGTCGCGCGATTCGCAGTATCGCGTTTCCGCGGTCGCGCGGTTCGCGGTTCGCGGATTCGCGGTACTCAGTGTCGCTACGCGCTGTCCGCGGTACGGTCGATGTTCGCGGTGCGGATTCGCGGGTCCGCAGTCCTCGGTATGCGGCGACGCGGTTCGCGGTTTCGCGACTACGCGGTTCGCGGTCCGCGGGGTCGTGGGGTCACGGTTCCGTGACTCGCGGTACGCGGTTCGCGTTTTCGCGGTATCGTGGCGCCCGGAATCCCGGTTCACGATTCGCGATTTGCGCCTCGCGGTTCGCGGTCACATGGCGTGCGACTCGCGGTTCACGGTCACGCGGTTTCGCGGCACACGGTTCGCGGATTCGCGGTTTCGCGGATTCCGTCCGCGGTTTCGTCCTCGGTTCGTGGTCCCGTGGCGCGCCGTGTTGCAGTGCGCGGTTCGCGGATTCGCGATTTCGCGGTATCGCGGTGTCGCGGTTCGCGGTTCGCGGTCTCGCGGTCTCGCGGTTCGCGGTCTCGCGGATCGCGGTCTCGCGGTCTCGCGGTTCGCGCGGTGTCGCGGTTCGCGGTCTCGCGGTTATCGGTCACGCGGTTCGCGGTTCGCGATCACCCGGTGTCGCGGACTCGCGGTCGCGCGGTTCGCGGTCTCGCGATCACGCGGTCTCGCGGTCTCGCGGTCTCGCGGTTCGCGGTCTCGCGGTTATCGGTCACGCGGTTCGCGGTTCGCGATCACCCGGTGTCGCGGACTCGCGGTCGCGCGGTTCGCGGTCTCGCGATCACGCGGTCTCGCGGTCTCGCGGTCTCGCGGTTCGCGGTCGCGCGGTTCGCGGTCTCGCGGTTCGCGATTTCGCGGTATCGCGGTGTCGCGGTTCGCGGTTCGCGGTCTCGCGGTCTCGCGGATCGCGGTCTCGCGGTCTCGCGGTTCGCGCGGTGTCGCGGTTCGCGGTCTCGCGGTTATCGGTCACGCGGTTCGCGGTTCGCGATCACCCGGTGTCGCGGACTCGCGGTCGCGCGGTTCGCGGTCTCGCGATCACGCGGTCTCGCGGTCTCGCGGTCTCGCGGTTCGCGGTCTCGCGGTTATCGGTCACGCGGTTCGCGGTTCGCGATCACCCGGTGTCGCGGACTCGCGGTCGCGCGGTTCGCGGTCTCGCGATCACGCGGTCTCGCGGTCTCGCGGTCTCGCGGTTCGCGGTCGCGCGGTTCGCGGTCTCGCGGTTCGCGATCACGCGGTATCGCGGTGTCGCGGTTCGCGGGCGGATTCGCGGATCCGCCGTCATCAATGCTCGGCGACGCGGTGTCGCGGTATCGTGAACCCGCGGTTTCGCGGTACGCGTTACGGTGCGGTCTGGCGTTCGCGGGCGGATTCGCGGATCCGCCGTCTTCGATGCGCGGCGACGCGGTGTCGCGGTGTCACGGTGTCGCGGTTCGCGGTCACCCGACGCGGTCCCGCGGTACGCGACTCGCGGTTCGCGGTTCGCGGTTCGCGATTTCACGGCACTGGCACTGTCACTGTCACTGTGTTCCTCTTCTTTGCGCTGCATGTCCTTTGTTCTTCAGTTTCCTCTTCTTTCTTCTCTCTTGCTAATCGGCTTGTTGCCATCCCACGTAGGCTGGGGTCTCTTTGGCCTTGAGCGAGGCTCGTGCGAAGTCGCGGAAGTGTCGGAAATTGGTTTTGGAAACCAACTCCGCATCCGCGACCGGCCATCCGCAGCCGTTAAGCCGCAGTGCCGTCTTCAAGACCGCCCTGGCCGCCTCGTGCCTCGGACAGTCTAGAAGTATGTGCTTCGGCGTTTCCTCGCCGGTCCCACATTCGCACATAGCAGTTTCACTCAGAGCGAAGGTTCTGAGCTTCCACCTGAAGTTACCGTGACCACTAAGAAATTGCGTGACATAGTGGTCCGGTTCTATCCAGGTGGCCCGTGTTCTCTGCCGGACGTCTCCGAAGAACTCGAAGGTCGTCCGGCCATGGGTTGAAACCTGCCAACGCTCCTGCCAGGCGTCCAGCATTTCCGCCGCCGCCCTTCTTCTTTCTTCGCCGTAATCACGGCCTTCCTCTTCCTCGTTGCCGTTGTTTCGTCCTCTTCTTTCTTCCGTCCGAATCCAGTATCTTCTTGCCCTTTCTTCCACCACCAGGTCTATCGGGGGTTCGCCCGCGATCACCGTTAGTGCGTCCGTGGCCGTCGTGCAATATGCCTTGGTGACTCGAAGGAGAGCCTGTCTCTGAGAACGAGCCAGCATCCGTCTTGCCGTTTTGTTCATCAGGTCGCTCCAGCCCGCCGCTGCGTACGTGGTTATGGGTACAAAGAGCCCCCCGTACAAGAGACGGAGTGCACGATGTCCCAGTCCCCAGTTCGCTTTGGCCACCTTCGCGAGACTGTTGAACAAACCTCTGCATTTCTCCGAGGTTGTCACGATATGCGTGTTCAACCGGAGTCCTTTCTCAAAATGTACTCCTAAGTACCTGATTGCTGGCTTCATTCTTATGCCTCTGCCGGAGATGCGGATGGTCGGTGGACGCGCTGCATCGAGCGATCCTTTGACCAAGAGCATCTCCGACTTTTCGGCTGAGAGTTCCAGCTTTCTCCTTCCGCACCACTCGGACATTGCCGTGGCGACCCCCTGGCCCTTCCTTCTCAGCTCCTCTCTCGAGTTGCCGGAAATCACGACCAGGACGTCGTCCGCGTAGGCAACCGGTTCACATTCCAGCTCGTCGGATGTGAGAACCGCCAGCAGGTCATCGAAAATTAGGTTCCAAAAACTTGGACCCAATATCGAGCCCTGCGGGCAGCCTCTGGTAACGGGTTTCCGGACTGAATCATGTTTCCCCACGATCTGTACTGCCCTCTCCGAGAAGTAACTTTCCACTAGCCTGTATAGGTTTCGTGGGCAGTCCCTTCTCTTGAGTTCGTACAGGACATTTGGCCACCATACGTTGTCGAAAGCGCCCGAGATATCGAACGCTATCGCAATCACGTATTTTGCCTCCGCGAATTCCCTTTCCCTAAGAATACTACGAAATTTAACGATCGCCTCCTCCGTCGACCGTCCAGGTTTAAACCCGTATTGTCGGTCGGAGGTTAGGTCATGATCGAGGAAAATACTCGCGAGTTTGTTCGCCATCAGTCGTTCGAGCAGCTTCCCTACCATTGAAAGCAGGCAAACTGGCCGATACGACTTCGGGTTACTCCTATCCTTGTCCGGACCCTTGGGTATTGTAATGATGGTACCCACCTTCCAACGAGCTGGGAATACTCCCCATTCGAGGCATCCGTTACAGAGCCTGAGGAGCTCCTCGTGGAGACATCCCCAGGATTTCTGGATAACTTCCACCTCGATCCTGTCCGGCCCCGGACATTTACCTTTTCTGAGGCGCGTTACAGCGGCACTCAGGTCTTCCCACTGGAATGGGGGGCTGTCCTCCGTTGTTGGCTGGATTCGGACTTCCAGGCGTGTCCTTGCTTGTTCTGGGGTGTCTGTCTCCGTGTCGTCCTCCGGGACGAGCGCCGTCAACATCGCTTCCGCGGTTGATCTCCACGAGGTCGTATGACCCCCGTGTGGCAGTTTGATCGAGGAAGTGGCTTCCTCCCTCCTGAGTTTCCCCAGGGATGTTTTCGTTGCGACACCCCAGACTTCCTGGTTCCCTTGGCTGGTGACGAACTGGCGCCATGAGCGGTTCTTCTCGCTCGTCACCTTTTTTGTATAGGTTCTCCTGAACCGTCGGTATTCCTGTTTAAGTATCTCCCTCGTCGGGGGATCGTGTGTCCCCTGATACAGTCTTCTTGCTTTGTACGTTGCCCTCTTCATCCTTGTTAATTCCTCTGTCCACCACGGTACAGATTTCTGGTGCCATTTCTTTTTGGGCATTGCCGCTTCGCAGGCGGTCAATATTGCCCGCTCCATGGTTTCCGCCATTGCCTCGACGTCCTGCCGACTGTTTAGGTCGGCGTTCGTCAAGGAGCGCTTCTCCTGGATGAGTGTCCTCTGGAGCTTGTTCCAGTCGGCCTTCCTGGTGTTGTACCGTGGCTGTAGGGGCGGCGGCTGTCCTCTTCGCGTGCCGAGGTTCAGGCGCGTCTCCAGGATTCTATGATCACTGGAGGTTCCGTCCTCGTACACTTTCCAGCCGTGTACGAGCGGTATAGCTTCCCAGGTCGCGAGAGTGACGTCGATGTTCGACGATCCTCGCGTATTCTCAAACGTGGTGGGATGTCCCGCCTCGTTTAGTACCAACAAGTTATGTCTAATGAGTAATTCCTCTAGTAGTTCCCCACGTTCGTCGGTGACTCTACTGTTCCATACATGCGACTTCGCGTTCGCGTCCGCGCCTATTATAATTCTTTTCCCCCTTAGCCTTGTTAGTACTGTGTCGAGGTGGGCTAGCCCGAGTTCAATATTTTCCGACGGCGGAAAGTATTGACTCACTACGTACAGTTCCGTGCTACCGTCGGAGAGCTGAACACAGACGCAATGCGTTGTGCACAAGTCTGCGATTTTGAGCACGGAAAATTTTCTATTCCTCACGCATACGGCCGCGAGCGGCGGTTCGTCTGCATGGTTGTGAAAAACTATCGTAGCGCCCGTCCCGAAACCTGGGATAACTCTTTTGAAACTGTACGGTTCCTGCATAAGCAGAATATCCGCATCAGTTTCCTCCATTTGTCGCCTGACCTCGTGTGGCACGACTTTCGACCGCTGCATGTTAAGCTGCAGGATCGTTATTCCTCGGCCATCTGTAAGTAGATTATTATCCATAAATGGTTCTACTTACTGACCTCTCGAGAGCCTTCTGGTATCCTGGGCAGGCCGTGCTGGAGGCGGCATGATCCCCTTTTTTGCCGGCGCGCCTGCAGTTCACGCATACTGCAGGCTGGCTCTTCCTTGGACACGCCTTCGCGCAGTGTCCTGTATGCGTGCAGTGGCCGCATACCTCCTCCTTTTGGCGGCAGTGCTTCGCAATGTGGCCAAATCCCTGGCACTTGTAACATCGGCTGATTGCGATGTAATCCCGGACCTTGCACGCGTTCCATCCGAGGAACACTTTATGGGCCTCGACCATTTTGATCCTCAGACTAGGGGAGACCTCGACCACCCAGTTGGTCTCTTCCCCGTCCTTCCTGCCCGTGCGGAAGCAGAATTTGATTCCGCTCGCTTCTTCCTCGGTGAATACGCTCGTATTCTGTTTCCTGAGGCTTGCCCGGATCTCCTTTTCCGACATTCCTCGTGGGACGTCGAAGAGCAGCATCCGTGGATTCTTATTGACCGGCGTCTTCACGGTCAATCCTGCGTCCTTCAGCTTTGCGCTCTCCTTGAGGGCTTGGGCTCCCTCCGCTGTGGTCGTTTCCACGGCAATTCCGTTGCCGTGAATTTTTCTGACGGCCTTCACCTGCATGCCCCTCTTCCTAGGGTTCACCAGCGTGAATACCGCCTCCCTTGCTTCCTCGCTCGTCCGTATCTCTCCGTCTTCCTTATTAGGAAAAATCATGACCACGTTCTTCGGTGGCCCGATTACCGGAGGTACGCCCCGTGGTAGCTTCGCTGACCCCATTTTCAGTTTCTCCGCATAGGAGAGTACTGGTTGCGGTGCCTCCGCCTTCTTCACAGCTCGTTCCAGGCACCTGCTTGCCTGGATCGACTTCTGCACGGCCCCGTTCAGCGTTGCCTCAGATTTCCTCGAATCAAGGGCGGCTTGCTCGAGTTTCCCCTCGAGGAAGCTGTTTTGCTGAGTAGATAGGGACAAGTATTGTCGCTTTGCCCTGAATGGGCCCTGGGATGCCTGTACCCTGCACGGAGGCTGGGCATACTCCCGGTACCAAGCGATTTTTCTATCTACTTTCCGACGACAACGGCGAAGGGAAGCGTACGGTGTAGGTGTTCTACCGCACTCTGGGCTGGAAATACCCTGTCCTCGCCTTGCGGGTCTTTGGACAAGTTGAATCTACCCTTTCGGGAAGCAGCTCTCTTAGCCGACGCTCCAGGTTGCGAAGCAACCTGCAGCGTCGTTACCAGCGGGGGCCACGAGGAGGCGGAGCTGCCAGCTTTCGCTCGATTCCAGCAGGTTGGCACGAGCCGATTATTGCCTGCAACCACCGCAGCTTCTATCCAGAAGTCTGCCTGCACCGGTGGTCGCAGGTTATACTACCTTAGGGGTGCCCCTCGATGATGTGTTGTCCTGTCCTTGTGGTCGTGTCCTTATCCTTGTGCGTAGTCCGGTTGTTTTGGTTGTGGGTGTAGCTGTGTGTGTGCGTGTGTGTTGGTGTGTGTTAGTGTATGTTGTCCTGATTCCTCTTGATGTGTCCTTCTTCTTTCTTGATGTTCCACTGCACTTTTGATCCACTGCACTGTTATACCGATGCGCGCGCGTTGTTGACCGGGAAAAAAAAAAAAAAAAAAAAAAAAAAAAAAAAAAAAAAAAAATCGCGGTTTCGCGGTTCACGACCTCGCGGTGTCGCGGTGTCGCGGTCGCGCGGTCACGCGGTCTCGCGGTGTCGCGGTCGCGAGGTCACACGGTCTCGCGGATCACGGTCACGCGGTTCCGCGGTGTCGCGGTCGCGCGGTATCGCGGTCGCACGGTCACGCGGACGCCCGGTCACGCGGTCTCGCGGTATCGCGGTCGCGCGGTCACACGGTCTCGCGGTTCGCGGTCACGCGGTTCGCGGTCACACGGTCACGCGGTTCGCGGTCACACGGTCACGCGGTATCGCGGTCGCACGGTCACGGGGACGCCCGGTCACGCGGTCTCGCGGATCACGGTCACGCGGTTCCGCGGTGTCGCGGTCGCGCGGTATCGCGGTCGCACGGTCACGCGGACGCCCGGTCACGCGGTCTCGCGGTATCGCGGTGTCGCGGTCGCGCGGTCGCGCGGTCACACGGTCTCGCGGTGTCGCGGTCGCACGGTCTCGCGGTTCGCGGTCACACGGTCACGCGGTATCGCGGTCGCACGGTCACGCGGTCTCGCGGATCACGGTCACGCGGTTCCGCGGTGTCGCGGTCTCGCGGTATCGCGATTTCGCGGTCGCGCGGTGTCGCGGTCGCGCGGTCACGCGGTCTCGCGGTGTCGCGGTCGCACGGTCTCGCGGTTCGCGGTCACACGGTCACGCGGTATCGCGGTCGCACGGTCACGCGGTCTCGCGGATCACGGTCACGCGGTTCCGCGGTGTCGCGGTCGCGCGGTCTCGCGGTATCGCGGTTTCGCGGTGTCGCGGTGTCGCGGTCTCGCGGTCTCGCGGTATCGCGGTCGCGCGGTTCGCGATCACTCGGTTCGCGGTCTCGCGGTAACGCGCTTTTGCGGTCACGCGGTCTCGCGTTTCGCGGTTCGCGGTACACGGTGCGGTGCGGTAAGACGTACGCGGTGCGGATTCGCGGATCCGCAGTCCTCGGTGCCCGGTGACACTGTCCCGTGGTTTCGCGGTTCACGACCTCGCGGTTCACGGTCCCGCGGTTTTCGATTTCGCGGCACACTGTTGCACGGTTCACAGCACGACGTTCGTGGTGCGGATTCGCGGATCCGCAGCCCTCAGTTCGCGGTTCGCGGTGTCTCGACTCGCGGTTCGCGGTGTCGCGGCTCGCGGTTCGCGGTCCGCGGTTTGTCGACACTCACTGCACTGCACTACACTGTGTTCTTCTTCTCTCTTCTTTCTTCTTTCTTCTTTCTTCTTTCTTCCTAGTCGTCCTGTTGCCATCCCACGTAGGCTGGGGTCTCTTTGGCCTTGAGCGTGGCTCGTGCGAAGTCGCGGAAGTGTCGGAAGTTGGTTTTGGAAACCAACTCCGCTTCCGCGACCGGCCATCCGTAGCCGTTAAGCCTCAGTGCCGTCTTCAAGACCGCCCTGGCCGCCTCGTGCCTCGGACAGTCGAGAAGTATGTGCTTCGGCGTTTCGTCGCCGGTCCCACATTCGCACATTGCAGTTTCACTCAGAGCGAAGGATCTGAGCTTCCACCTGAAGTTACCGTGACCACTAAGAAATTGCGTGACATAGTGGTCCGGTTCTATCCAGGTGGCCCGTGTTCTCTGCCGGACGTCTCCGAAGAACTCGAAGGTCGTCCGACCATGGGTCGAAACCTGCCAACGCTCCTGCCAGGCATCCAGCATTTCCGCCGCCGCCCGTCTTCTTTCTTCGCCGTAATCCCGGCCTTCCTCTTCCTCGTTGCCGTTGTTTCGTCCTCTTCTTTCTTCCGTCCGAATCCAGTATCTTCTTGCCCTCTCTTCCACCACCAGGTCGATCGGGGGTTCGCCCGCGATCACCGTTAGTGCGTCCGAGGCCGTCGTGCAATACGCCTTGGTGACTCGAAGGAGAGCCTGTCTCTGAGAACGAGCCAGCATCCGTCTTGCCGTTTTGTTCATCAGGTCGCTCCAGCCCGCCGCTGCGTACGTGGTTATGGGTACAAAGAGCCCCCCGTACAGGAGACGGAGTGCACGATGTCCCAGTCCCCAGTTCGCTTTGGCCACCTTCGCGAGACTGTTGAACAAACCTCTGCATTTCTCCGAAGTTGTCACGATATGCGTGTTCAACCGGAGTCCTTTCTCAAAATGTACTCCTAAGTACCTGATTGCTGGCTTCATTCTTATGCCTCTGCCGGAGATGCGGATGGTCGGTGGACGCGCTGCATCGAGCGATCCTTTGACCAAGAGCATCTCCGACTTTTCGGCTGAGAGTTCCAGCTTTCTCCTTCCGCACCACTCGGACATTGCCGTGGCGACCCCCTGGCCCTTCCTTCTCAGCTCCTCTCTCGAGTTGCCGGAAATCACGACCAGGACGTCGTCCGCATAGGCAACCGGTTCACATTCCAGCTCGTCGGATGTGAGAACCGCCAGCAGGTCATCGAAAATTAGGTTCCAAAAACTTGGACCCAATATCGAGCCCTGCGGGCAGCCTCTGGTAACGGGTTTCCGGACTGAATCTTGTTTCCCCACGATCTGTACTGCCCTCTCCGAGAAGTAACTTTCCACTAACCTGTATAGGTTTCGTGGGCAGTCCCTTCTCTTGAGTTCGTACAGGACATTTGGCCACCATACGTTATCGAAAGCGCCCGAAATATCGAACGCTATCGCAATCACGTATTTTGCCTCCGCGAATTCCCTTTCCCTAAGAATACTACGAAATTTAACGATCGCCTCCTCCGTCGACCGTCCAGGTTTAAACCCGTATTGTCGGTCGGAGGTTAGGTCATGATCGAGAAAAATACTCGCGAGTCTGTTCGCCATCAGTCGTTCGAGCAGCTTCCCTACCATTGAAAGCAGGCAAACTGGCCGATACGACTTCGGGTTACTCCTATCCTTGTCCGGACCCTTGGGTATTGTAATGATGGTACCCACCTTCCAACGAGCTGGGAATACTCCCCATTCGAGGCATCCGTTGCAGAGCCTGAGGAGCTCCTCGTGGAGACATCCCCAGGATTTCTGGATAACTTCCACCTCGATCCTGTCCGGCCCCGGACATTTACCTTTTCTGAGGCGCGTTACAGCGGCACTCAGGTCTTCCCACTGGAATGGGGGGCTGTCCTCCGTTGTTGGCTGGATTCGGACTTCCATACGTGTCCTTGCTTGTTCTGGGGTGTCTGTCTCCATGTCGTCCTCCGGGACGAGCGCCGTCAACATCGCTTCCGCGGTTGATCTCCACGAGGTCGTATGACCCCCGTGTGGCAGTTTGATCGAGGAAGTGGCTTCCTCCCTCCTGAGTTTCCCCAGGGATGTTTTCGTTGCGACACCCCAGACTTCCTGGTTCCCTTGGCTGGTGACGAACTGGCGCCATGAGCGATTCTTCTCGCTCGTCACCTTTTTTGTATAGGTTCTCCTGAACCGTCGATATTCCTGTTTAAGTATCTCCCTCGTCGGGGGATCGTGTGTCCCCTGATACAGTCTTCTTGCTCTGTATGTTGCCCTCTTCATCCTTGTTAGTTCCTCTGTCCACCACGGTACAGATTTCTGGTGCCATTTCTTTTTGGGCATTGCCGCTTCGCAGGCGGTCAATATTGCCCGCTCCATGGTTTCCGCCATTGCCTCGACGTCCTGCCGACTGTTTAGGTCGGCGTTCGTCAAGGAGCGCTTCTCCTGGATGAGTGTCCTCTGGAGCTTGTTCCAGTCGGCCTTCCTGGTGTTGTACCGTGGTTGTAGGGGCGGCGGCTGTCCTCTTCGCATGCCGAGGTTCAGGCGCGTCTCCAGGATTCTATGATCGCTGGAGGTTCCGTCCTCGTACACTTTCCAGCCGTGTACGAGCGGTATAGCTTCCCAGGTCGCGAGAGTGACGTCGATGTTCGACGATCCTCGCGTATTCTCAAACGTGGTGGGATGTCCCGCCTCGTTTAGCACCAACAAGTTATGTCTGATGAGTAATTCCTCTAGTAGTTCCCCACGTTCGTCGGTGACTCTACTGTTCCATACATGTGACTTCGCGTTCGCGTCCGCGCCTATTATAATTCTATTCCCCCTTAGCCTTGTTAGTACTGTGTCGAGGTGGGCTAGCCCGAGTTCAATATTTTCCGACGGCGGAAAGTATTGACTCACTACGTACAGTTCCGTGCTACCGTCGAAGAGCTGAACACAGACGCAATGCGTTGTGCACAAGTCTGCGATTTTGAGCACGGAAAACTTTCTATTCCTCACGCATACGGCCGCGAGCGGCGGTTCGTCTGCGTGGTTGTGAAAAACTAACGTAGCGCCCGTCCCGAAACCTGGGATAACTCTTTTAAAACTATACGGTTCCTGCATAAGCAGGATATCCGCATCAGTTTCCTCCATTTGTCGCCTGACCTCGTGTGGCACGACTTTCGACCGCTGCATGTTAAGCTGCAGGATCGTTATTCCTCGGCCATCTGTAAGTAGATTATTATCCATAAATGGTTCTACTTACTGACCTCTCGAGAGCCTTCTGGTATCCTGGGCAGGCCGTGCTGGAGGCGGCATGATCCCCTTTTTTGCCGGCGCGCCTGCAGTTCACGCATACTGCAGGCTGGCTCTTCCTTGGACACGCCTTCGCGCAGTGTCCTGTATGCGTGCAGTGGCCGCATACCTCCTCCTTTTGGCGGCAGTGCTTCGCAATGTGGCCAAATCCCTGGCACTTGTAGCATCGGCTGATTGCGATGTAATCCCGGACCTTGCACGCGTTCCATCCAAGGAACACTTTATGGGCCTCGACCATTTTCATCCTTAGACTAGGGGAGACCTCGACCACCCAGTTGGTCTCTTCCCCGTCCTTCCTGCCGGTGCGGAAGCAGAATTTAATTCCGCTCGCTTCTTCCTCGGTGAATACGCTCGTATTCTGTTTCCTGAGGCTTGCCCGGATCTCCTTTTCCGACATCCCTCGCGGAACATCGAAGAGCAGCATCCGTGGGTTCTTATTGACCGGCGTCTTCACGGTCAATCCTGCGTCCTTCAGCTTTGCACTCTCCTTGAGGGCTTGGGCTCCCTCCGCTGTAGTCGTTTCCACGGCAATTCCGTTGCCGTGAATTTTCCTGACGGCCTTCACCTGCATGCCCCTCTTCCTAGGGTTCACCAGCGTGAATACCGCCTCCCTTGCTTCCTCGCTCGTCCGTATCTCTCCATCTTCCTTGTTAGGAAAAATCATGACCACGTTCTTCGGTGGCCCGATTACTGGAGGTACGCCCCGTGGTAGCTTCGCTGACCCCATTTTCAGTTTCTCCGCATAGGAGAGTACTGGCTGCGGTGCCTCCGCCTTCTTTACAGCTCGTTCCAGGCACCTGCTTGCCTGGATCGACTTCTGTACGGCCCCGTTCAGCGTTGCCTCGGATTTCCTCGAATCAAGGGCGGCTTGTTCGAGTTTCCCCTCGAGGAAGCTGTTTTGCTGCAGGAGGTCCTGCACATGGCCCCTCATTTCCTTGAACAGACGCAGTATCACCGTCGCCTGCTCCTTGTTGACCTTTTTTGCTGGGTCCATACAGTACGCCAGCATCCGGTCTTCCACCTTGCACGCTGCTTCCTTAATGGAAGCGGCGGTCTTCTGCTCTCCCGAAGAGGGTTCCACTGCCCTCTTCTTCTTCTTAACTCCCTCGCTGACGGTGTCTTTGACCGGCGTAGTGCTGGCCTTCCTCTTCGCTGCCGGAGGTTGTCCTGCCTCCGTGGTTTTCACCGGTGTCGAGGTCGATGCTGCTGCTCCCGTAGTCCTTGCTGGCGCTGTTGTGGCTGCTGCTGTCGTTTTTGTCTTGTCGCCCAAGCGCGACAAGACTACCTTCGCCGGCGCGGTTGGCGCCATACTGGAGCGGGGACCGTCCCCCACTCCTCTTCTTTGCTCGGATCCCGTCGGATCCGCTCGCGTGCGGTCGGCCGGTTGCAGCGCTCGGGGCTCGCCCCCACTCCTCCTCGGCGATCGGGCCCCGTCGGCTCGGCTCGAGTGCGGTCGTTCGGTCGGCGGCGCGGTCGACCCAAGATGGCCGCGTCCGCTTCGCCAGGCACTGATCGCGCGTCACGCGCCCGACCCAAGATGGCGTCGCTGACGTCACTGGGCGTTGGCTACGTGCCACGCGGTCGGCTCAAAATGGCGGCGCTGACGTGGCCCGCTTGGAATTGAGGTTCGCGCACTTAAAACGTCCTTAAAATTCGAAACCTACTCCGATTTTGAATTTAAAACTATCGTTGTATCCGCGACGATGCCTGCAGTCCACTGCCGCGAGGACACACCGATATCCAGCCGGATGGCGTAGATATACGGCGACGAACCCGCACGGTCGCCCCGAAGATTTGAAAATTACAAATCTCGCAGAGTATTTGCACTTTCACTTCAAGGAAACCACAGGGAACAACAGTACGACGCGAATAAACCCCAGAACTGTCTTCTAACGCGAATCTAACGCGGACACGCCCGTAGCAGCTACGTAGGCGCTGGAAATCCCGGCCACGCCCGGGAAAAACCCACGCGGCGGTGACTCACCGGCGCGTCACTCCTCGCCTAAAACGCTCCCAAAAATCGAATTTTTATCCGATTCTTGATCACGAACCGGCGTTCTCTTCGTAATAGTTCCTTCTCTCCACTGCCGCGGTTTCACTCCGATATCTCGCCTGGCGGCTGAGATATTCGGCAACAAACCCGCACGGTCGCCCCGAAGTTTCCGAAATTACAAATCTCGATTGAGTTTTTGGAATTCCACTCCGGATAAACACACAGTGAATCGAAAATCGCACTAATTCGCCTCGAAACTGCCGTGTATATCGCGAATAAATCGCGAAAATACACTTAAAACTCCTCAAACTCTGGAATTTCCAGCCAGGTAGGTGGGAAAAACCCAAGCGGCGGTGACTCCTCGGTTGAGCGGTTCAGGTAGCGGAGCAGCGGTTGAACACGTCCGTTCCCTTCGGCGGTCAGAATGCGACTACAGTAGATAGGGACAGTGGGAATCTCGTTAATCCATTCATGCGCGTCACTAATTAGATGACGAGGCATTTGGCTACCTTAAGAGAGTCATAGTTACTCCCGCCGTTTACCCGCGCTTTTTTGAATTTCTTCACGTTGACATTCAGAGCACTGGGCAGAAATCACATTGCGTCAACACCCTTGGGGGCCATCGCAATGCTTTGTTTTAATTAGACAGTCGGATTCCCCTAGTCCGTGCCAGTTCTGAGCTGAGTGTTGAATGGCGGCCGAAGAGGACGATCGACGACGGCAAGCCGCCAACGAAAGCCTCGCAGCAAGGAAGATCCGCGGGAGGCCAAGGCACGGGACCGAGCTCGGATCCCGACGAGAACGAACGAATCCGTTCAACGCCGTTCACCTCGCCCAGGCCCG
>NC_135147.1:217500-235000 GCF_051014445.1 Colletes latitarsis
ACTTCAAGAGCCATTCGGTCAAAGACACCGACTCGTGGCAATGCAGTGTGGAGAAAGTCTGGAACGAGCACGATACAGAACAGTCAGGATGAAATCCCGAGGAGCGACGACTGCTTCTCAACCGAGGTCGAAGAATAGCCGTACGCTCGACGCTGCCCCGACCGACTCGACCGGACCGTCGCTTCTCTTATAGGTACCGAGGCGCCCGCCGGAACGCCGGCGACGCACGGGCTTACGCACGGCCGCTTATGGGGGGAACCGCGCGACCCAACCGCCCGCCCGAACGGCCTGTTATAACTTAGAGCGAAAACCAACACCTGTAATTTCCTTAATAATTGAGCTAGGGCAAAAAAAAAAAACGCTATCTTGTAGGAAAAAAGCAGGGGAACACGATGCCGTCGTTAAAAATATAGATTGCCGTGCTCGTTTTCGAGAAAAAAATGAAAAAATGGTCAAAATCGTCGCAGGACAAAAACTCGACACGCTATCTTGTAGGCAAAAATTAGACGAATTCAAAACCGTAGTTAAAAATATCGGTCGTCGCGCTAGTTTTCGAGAAAAAAACAAAAACGTTCAAAAAATTCGAGATAAAAAAAAAAAAACCAGCCTACCAGATAGAAAAAATTACACTGAACAAATATCATATAGGTCAAAATATGTGTTAGCGTACTAGTTTTCGAGATATAGACGAAAAACCGTCGCCGCCGATCGGTACGTCGGTCGATGCGAAAGCACCGCGCGACCGAGCGCCCGCCTAAAAGACCAGTTCGAACATACCGAAAAATCAAGAAACCGTAACTTCCTTAATAATTGAGCTAGGACAAAAAATCGCCACCCTATCTTGCAGAAAAAAATCCGGGGAACACGATGGCGTCGTCAAAAGTGCAGGTCGTCGAGCTCGTTTTCGAGAAAAAAAAAAAAAAATTCTCAAAATTCGACAAAAAAATAAAACGATCAGTGGACCGTGTAGAGAATCTAAAACTGCATAAGAATCGTATAGACGAAAATTGGCGTTCACGTGCTCGTTTTTGTGGAAAAAATTAAAAAAGCTCTCAAACTTCGAGGTAAAAAAAACAAAAACCATCCACCAGGTAGCCAACGGAAAACGGTACAAGTATCGTACGGGCGAAAACGAGCGTTACCGTGCTCGTTTTCGAGTTATTGACGAAAAACAGCCTGGAGCGATCGGTCCGGCGGTCGACGCGCGAAAGTTTCTAAGTCCGCTCTGCCCCGAAACACCGCTCCGGCGTCAAAAATCGTCGTAGGACAAAAAATCGACACGCTATCTTGCAGGAAAAAATCCGGGGAACACGATGGCGTCGTCAAAAGTGCAGGTCGTCGAGCTCGTTTTCGAGAAAAAAAAAAAACAATTCTCAAAATTCGACAAAAAAATAAAACGATCACTGGACCGTGTAGAGAATCTAAAACTGCATAAGAATCGTATAGACGAAAATTGGCGTTCACGTGCTCGTTTTTGCGGGAAAAATTAAAAAAGCTCTCAAAGTTCGAGATAAAAAAAAAAAAAACCGTCCACCAGGTAGCCAACGGTAAACGGTACAAGTATCGTACGGGCGAAAACGAGCGTTACCGTGCTCGTTTTCGAGTTATTGACGAAAAACAGCCTGGAGCGATCGGTCCGGCGGTCGACGCGCGAAACTTTCTAAGTCCGCTCTGCTCCGAATCATCGCTCCGGCGTCAAAAATCGTCGTAGGACAAAAAATCGCCACCCTATCTTGCAGGAAAAAATCCGGGGAACACGATGGCGTCGTCAAAAGTGCAGGTCGTCGAGCTCGTTTTCGAGAAAAAAAAAAAAAAATTCTCAAAATTCGACAAAAAAATAAAACGATCAGTGGACCGTGTAGAGAATCTAAAACTGCATAAGAATCGTATAGACGAAAATTGGCGTTCACGTGCTCGTTTTTGTGGAAAAAATTAAAAAAGCTCTCAAACTTCGAGGTAAAAAAAACAAAAACCATCCACCAGGTAGCCAACGGAAAACGGTACAAGTATCGTACGGGCGAAAACGAGCGTTACCGTGCTCGTTTTCGAGTTATTGACGAAAAACAGCCTGGAGCGATCGGTCCGGCGGTCGACGCGCGAAAGTTTCTAAGTCCGCTCTGCTCCGAAACACCGCTCCGGCGTCAAAAATCGTCGTAGGACAAAAAATCGACACGCTATCTTGCAGGAAAAAATCCGGGGAACACGATGGCGTCGTCAAAAGTGCAGGTCGTCGAGCTCGTTTTCGAGAAAAAAAAAAAAAAATTCTCAAAATTCGACAAAAAAATAAAACGATCAGTGGACCGTGTAGAGAATCTAAAACTGCATAAGAATCGTATAGACGAAAATTGGCGTTCACGTGCTCGTTTTTGTGGAAAAAATTAAAAAAGCTCTCAAACTTCGAGGTAAAAAAAACAAAAACCATCCACCAGGTAGCCAACGGAAAACGGTACAAGTATCGTACGGGCGAAAACGAGCGTTACCGTGCTCGTTTTCGAGTTATTGACGAAAAACAGCCTGGAGCGATCGGTCCGGCGGTCGACGCGCGAAAGTTTCTAAGTCCGCTCTGCTCCGAATCATCGCTCCGGCGTCAAAAATCGTCGTAGGACAAAAAATCGCCACCCTATCTTGCAGGAAAAAATCCGGGGAACACGATGGCGTCGTCAAAAGTGCAGGTCGTCGAGCTCGTTTTCGAGAAAAAAAAAAAAAAATTCTCAAAATTCGACAAAAAAATAAAACGATCAGTGGACCGTGTAGAGAATCTAAAACTGCATAAGAATCGTATAGACGAAAATTGGCGTTCACGTGCTCGTTTTTGTGGAAAAAATTAAAAAAGCTCTCAAACTTCGAGGTAAAAAAAACAAAAACCATCCACCAGGTAGCCAACGGAAAACGGTACAAGTATCGTACGGGCGAAAACGAGCGTTACCGTGCTCGTTTTCGAGTTATTGACGAAAAACAGCCTGGAGCGATCGGTCCGGCGGTCGACGCGCGAAAGTTTCTAAGTCCGCTCTGCTCCGAAACACCGCTCCGGCGTCAAAAATCGTCGTAGGACAAAAAATCGACACGCTATCTTGCAGGAAAAAATCCGGGGAACACGATGGCGTCGTCAAAAGTGCAGGTCGTCGAGCTCGTTTTCGAGAAAAAAAAAAAACAATTCTCAAAATTCGACAAAAAAATAAAACGATCACTGGACCGTGTAGAGAATCTAAAACTGCATAAGAATCGTATAGACGAAAATTGGCGTTCACGTGCTCGTTTTTGCGGGAAAAATTAAAAAAGCTCTCAAAGTTCGAGATAAAAAAAAAAAAAACCGTCCACCAGGTAGCCAACGGTAAACGGTACAAGTATCGTACGGGCGAAAACGAGCGTTACCGTGCTCGTTTTCGAGTTATTGGCGAAAAACAGCCTGGAGCGATCGGTCCGGCGGTCGACGCGCGAAACTTTCTAAGTCCGCTCTGCTCCGAAACACCGCTCCGGCGTCAAAAATCGTCGTAGGACAAAAAATCGACACGCTATCTTGCAGGAAAAAATCCGGGGAACACGATGGCGTCGTCAAAAGTGCAGGTCGTCGAGCTCGTTTTCGAGAAAAAAAAAAAAAAATTCTCAAAATTCGACAAAAAAATAAAACGATCACTGGACCGTGTAGAGAATCTAAAACTGCATAAGAATCGTATAGACGAAAATTGGCGTTCACGCGCTCGTTTTTGAGAAAAAAGTTAAAAAAGCTCTCAAAATTCGAGATAAAAAAAAAAAAAACCATCTACCAGGTAGCCAACGGTAAACGGTACAAGTATCGTACGGGCGAAAACGAGCGTTACCGTGCTCGTTTTCGAGTTATTGGCGAGAAACAGCCTGGAGCGATCGGTCCGGCGGTCGACGCGCGAAAGTTTCTAAGTCAGCTCTGCTCCGAATCATCGCTCCGGCGTCAAAAATCGTCGTAGGACAAAAAATCGCCACCCTATCTTGCAGGAAAAAATCCGGGGAACACGATGGCGTCGTCAAAAGTGCAGGTCGTCGAGCTCGTTTTCGAGAAAAAAAAAAAAAAATTCTCAAAATTCGACAAAAAAATAAAACGATCAGTGGACCGTGTAGAGAATCTAAAACTGCATAAGAATCGTATAGACGAAAATTGGCGTTCACGTGCTCGTTTTTGTGGAAAAAATTAAAAAAGCTCTCAAACTTCGAGGTAAAAAAAACAAAAACCATCCACCAGGTAGCCAACGGAAAACGGTACAAGTATCGTACGGGCGAAAACGAGCGTTACCGTGCTCGTTTTCGAGTTATTGACGAAAAACAGCCTGGAGCGATCGGTCCGGCGGTCGACGCGCGAAAGTTTCTAAGTCCGCTCTGCCCCGAAACACCGCTCCGGCGTCAAAAATCGTCGTAGGACAAAAAATCGACACGCTATCTTGCAGGAAAAAATCCGGGGAACACGATGGCGTCGTCAAAAGTGCAGGTCGTCGAGCTCGTTTTCGAGAAAAAAAAAAAAAAATTCTCAAAATTCGACAAAAAAATAAAACGATCAGTGGACCGTGTAGAGAATCTAAAACTGCATAAGAATCGTATAGACGAAAATTGGCGTTCACGCGCTCGTTTTTGAGAAAAAAGTTAAAAAAGCTCTCAAAATTCGAGATAAAAAAAAAAAAAACCATCTAGCAGGTAGCCAACGGTAAACGGTACAAGTATCGTACGGGCGAAAACGAGCGTTACCGTGCTCGTTTTCGAGTTATTGGCGAAAAACAGCCTGGAGCGATCGGTCCGGCGGTCGACGCGCGAAAGTTTCTAAGTCCGCTCTGCTCCGAATCATCGCTCCGGCGTCAAAAATCGTCGTAGGACAAAAAATCGCCACCCTATCTTGCAGGAAAAAATCCGGGGAACACGATGGCGTCGTCAAAAGTGCAGGTCGTCGAGCTCGTTTTCGAGAAAAAAAAAAAAAAATTCTCAAAATTCGACAAAAAAATAAAACGATCACTGGACCGTGTAGAGAATCTAAAACTGCATAAGAATCGTATAGACGAAAATTGGCGTTCACGCGCTCGTTTTTGAGAAAAAAGTTAAAAAAGCTCTCAAAATTCGAGATAAAAAAAAAAAAAACCATCTACCAGGTAGCCAACGGTAAACGGTACAAGTATCGTACGGGCGAAAACGAGCGTTACCGTGCTCGTTTTCGAGTTATTGGCGAGAAACAGCCTGGAGCGATCGGTCCGGCGGTCGACGCGCGAAAGTTTCTAAGTCAGCTCTGCTCCGAATCATCGCTCCGGCGTCAAAAATCGTCGTAGGACAAAAAATCGCCACCCTATCTTGCAGAAAAAAATCCGGGGAACACGATGGCGTCGTCAAAAGTGCAGGTCGTCGAGCTCGTTTTCGAGAAAAAAAAAAAAAAATTCTCAAAATTCGACAAAAAAATAAAACGATCAGTGGACCGTGTAGAGAATCTAAAACTGCATAAGAATCGTATAGACGAAAATTGGCGTTCACGTGCTCGTTTTTGTGGAAAAAATTAAAAAAGCTCTCAAACTTCGAGGTAAAAAAAACAAAAACCATCCACCAGGTAGCCAACGGAAAACGGTACAAGTATCGTACGGGCGAAAACGAGCGTTACCGTGCTCGTTTTCGAGTTATTGACGAAAAACAGCCTGGAGCGATCGGTCCGGCGGTCGACGCGCGAAAGTTTCTAAGTCCGCTCTGCCCCGAAACACCGCTCCGGCGTCAAAAATCGTCGTAGGACAAAAAATCGACACGCTATCTTGCAGGAAAAAATCCGGGGAACACGATGGCGTCGTCAAAAGTGCAGGTCGTCGAGCTCGTTTTCGAGAAAAAAAAAAAACAATTCTCAAAATTCGACAAAAAAATAAAACGATCACTGGACCGTGTAGAGAATCTAAAACTGCATAAGAATCGTATAGACGAAAATTGGCGTTCACGTGCTCGTTTTTGCGGGAAAAATTAAAAAAGCTCTCAAAGTTCGAGATAAAAAAAAAAAAAACCGTCCACCAGGTAGCCAACGGTAAACGGTACAAGTATCGTACGGGCGAAAACGAGCGTTACCGTGCTCGTTTTCGAGTTATTGGCGAAAAACAGCCTGGAGCGATCGGTCCGGCGGTCGACGCGCGAAAGTTTCTAAGTCCGCTCTGCTCCGAAACACCGCTCCGGCGTCAAAAATCGTCGTAGGACAAAAAATCGACACGCTATCTTGCAGGAAAAAATCCGGGGAACACGATGGCGTCGTCAAAAGTGCAGGTCGTCGAGCTCGTTTTCGAGAAAAAAAAAAAAAAATTCTCAAAATTCGACAAAAAAATAAAACGATCAGTGGACCGTGTAGAGAATCTAAAACTGCATAAGAATCGTATAGACGAAAATTGGCGTTCACGTGCTCGTTTTTGTGGAAAAAATTAAAAAAGCTCTCAAACTTCGAGGTAAAAAAAACAAAAACCATCCACCAGGTAGCCAACGGAAAACGGTACAAGTATCGTACGGGCGAAAACGAGCGTTACCGTGCTCGTTTTCGAGTTATTGACGAAAAACAGCCTGGAGCGATCGGTCCGGCGGTCGACGCGCGAAAGTTTCTAAGTCCGCTCTGCTCCGAATCATCGCTCCGGCGTCAAAAATCGTCGTAGGACAAAAAATCGCCACCCTATCTTGCAGGAAAAAATCCGGGGAACACGATGGCGTCGTCAAAAGTGCAGGTCGTCGAGCTCGTTTTCGAGAAAAAAAAAAAAAAATTCTCAAAATTCGACAAAAAAATAAAACGATCAGTGGACCGTGTAGAGAATCTAAAACTGCATAAGAATCGTATAGACGAAAATTGGCGTTCACGTGCTCGTTTTTGTGGAAAAAATTAAAAAAGCTCTCAAACTTCGAGGTAAAAAAAACAAAAACCATCCACCAGGTAGCCAACGGAAAACGGTACAAGTATCGTACGGGCGAAAACGAGCGTTACCGTGCTCGTTTTCGAGTTATTGACGAAAAACAGCCTGGAGCGATCGGTCCGGCGGTCGACGCGCGAAAGTTTCTAAGTCCGCTCTGCTCCGAAACACCGCTCCGGCGTCAAAAATCGTCGTAGGACAAAAAATCGACACGCTATCTTGCAGGAAAAAATCCGGGGAACACGATGGCGTCGTCAAAAGTGCAGGTCGTCGAGCTCGTTTTCGAGAAAAAAAAAAAACAATTCTCAAAATTCGACAAAAAAATAAAACGATCACTGGACCGTGTAGAGAATCTAAAACTGCATAAGAATCGTATAGACGAAAATTGGCGTTCACGTGCTCGTTTTTGCGGGAAAAATTAAAAAAGCTCTCAAAGTTCGAGATAAAAAAAAAAAAAACCGTCCACCAGGTAGCCAACGGTAAACGGTACAAGTATCGTACGGGCGAAAACGAGCGTTACCGTGCTCGTTTTCGAGTTATTGGCGAAAAACAGCCTGGAGCGATCGGTCCGGCGGTCGACGCGCGAAAGTTTCTAAGTCCGCTCTGCTCCGAATCATCGCTCCGGCGTCAAAAATCGTCGTAGGACAAAAAATCGCCACCCTATCTTGCAGGAAAAAATCCGGGGAACACGATGGCGTCGTCAAAAGTGCAGGTCGTCGAGCTCGTTTTCGAGAAAAAAAAAAAAAAATTCTCAAAATTCGACAAAAAAATAAAACGATAAGTGGACCCTGTAGAGAATCTAAAACTGCATAAGAATCGTATAGACGAAAATTGGCGTTCACGTGCTCGTTTTTGTGGAAAAAATTAAAAAAGCTCTCAAACTTCGAGGTAAAAAAAACAAAAACCATCCACCAGGTAGCCAACGGAAAACGGTACAAGTATCGTACGGGCGAAAACGAGCGTTACCGTGCTCGTTTTCGAGTTATTGACGAAAAACAGCCTGGAGCGATCGGTCCGGCGGTCGACGCGCGAAACTTTCTAAGTCCGCTCTGCTCCGAAACACCGCTCCGGCGTCAAAAATCGTCGTAGGACAAAAAATCGACACGCTATCTTGCAGGAAAAAATCCGGGGAACACGATGGCGTCGTCAAAAGTGCAGGTCGTCGAGCTCGTTTTCGAGAAAAAAAAAAAACAATTCTCAAAATTCGACAAAAAAATAAAACGATCACTGGACCGTGTAGAGAATCTAAAACTGCATAAGAATCGTATAGACGAAAATTGGCGTTCACGTGCTCGTTTTTGCGGGAAAAATTAAAAAAGCTCTCAAAGTTCGAGATAAAAAAAAAAAAAACCGTCCACCAGGTAGCCAACGGTAAACGGTACAAGTATCGTACGGGCGAGAACGAGCGTTACCGTGCTCGTTTTCGAGTTATTGACGAAAAACAGCCTGGAGCGATCGGTCCGGCGGTCGACGCGCGAAACTTTCTAAGTCCGCTCTGCTCCGAATCATCGCTCCGGCGTCAAAAATCGTCGTAGGACAAAAAATCGCCACCCTATCTTGCAGGAAAAAATCCGGGGAACACGATGGCGTCGTCAAAAGTGCAGGTCGTCGAGCTCGTTTTCGAGAAAAAAAAAAAAAAATTCTCAAAATTCGACAAAAAAATAAAACGATCAGTGGACCGTGTAGAGAATCTAAAACTGCATAAGAATCGTATAGACGAAAATTGGCGTTCACGTGCTCGTTTTTGTGGAAAAAATTAAAAAAGCTCTCAAACTTCGAGGTAAAAAAAACAAAAACCATCCACCAGGTAGCCAACGGAAAACGGTACAAGTATCGTACGGGCGAAAACGAGCGTTACCGTGCTCGTTTTCGAGTTATTGACGAAAAACAGCCTGGAGCGATCGGTCCGGCGGTCGACGCGCGAAAGTTTCTAAGTCCGCTCTGCTCCGAAACACCGCTCCGGCGTCAAAAATCGTCGTAGGACAAAAAATCGACACGCTATCTTGCAGGAAAAAATCCGGGGAACACGATGGTGTCGTCAGAAGTGCAGGTCGTCGAGCTCGTTTTCGAGAAAAAAAAAAAACAATTCTCAAAATTCGACAAAAAAATAAAACGATCAGTGGACCGTGTAGAGAATATAAAACTGCATAAGAATCGTATAGACGAAAATTGGCGTTCACGTGCTCGTTTTTGAGAAAAAAGTTAAAAAAGCTCTCAAAATTCGAGATAAAAAAAAAACAAACCATCTGCCAGGTAGCCAACGGTAAACGGTACAAGTATCGTACGGGCGAAAACGAGCGTTACCGTGCTCGTTTTCGAGTTATTGACGAAAAACAGCCTGGAGCGATCGGTCCGGCGGTCGACGCGCGAAAGTTTCTAAGTCCGCTCTGCTCCGAATCATCGCTCCGGCGTCAAAAATCGTCGTAGGACAAAAAATCGCAACCCTGTCTTGCAGGAAAAAATCCGGGGAACACGATGGCGTCGTCAAAAGTGCAGGTCGTCGAGCTCGTTTTCGAGAAAAAAAAAAAAAAATTCTCAAAATTCGACAAAAAAATAAAACGATCAGTGGACCGTGTAGAGAATATAAAACTGCATAAGAATCGTATAGACGAAAATTGGCGTTCACGTGCTCGTTTTTGAGAAAAAAGTTAAAAAAGCTCTCAAAATTCGAGATAAAAAAAAAACAAACCATCTGCCAGGTAGCCAACGGTAAACGGTACAAGTATCGTACGGGCGAAAACGAGCGTTACCGTGCTCGTTTTCGAGTTATTGACGAAAAACAGCCTGGAGCGATCGGTCCGGCGGTCGACGCGCGAAAGTTTCTAAGTCCGCTCTGCTCCGAATCATCGCTCCGGCGTCAAAAATCATCGTAGGACAAAAAATCGCCACCCTATCTTGCAGGAAAAAATCCGGGGAACACGATGGCGTCGTCAAAAGTGCAGGTCGACGAGCTCGTTTTCGAGAAAAAAAAAAAAAAATTCTCAAAATTCGACAAAAAAATAAAACGATCATTGGACCGTGTAGAGAATCTAAAACTGCATAAGAATCGTATAGACCAAAATTGGCCTTAACGTGCTGGTTTTCGAGTTATTGACGATAAGCCGGTATATATATGTCCGAGATAAAAAAAAAGATAGGGACAGTGGGAATCTCCTATACTATCACGGGCGTGTATTCTCCTACTAGTTTGATGGTTGTTGTTGCATAAACCAGCGACTGTTTGGCCCGCCGTTTAACCGCGCGGTTTAAAATTGCAACACAATGTTGGTGTCGCTCCGGGGTGAAAAAATGGAAAAACGACATACTTTACGCATAGGGGCGGCTGATCTTAACATATTTTGTCATGTCACCACCCCAGTGACTCTAAGACGGATTTTGCCGTCGCACGTTTTTTTATTAAAAAGTTATTAGTATATAAAAGATTTCGTTAAGCAAAAAGACACGAATATGGGAGTAGGACAAAAAATCGCCAGCCTATCTTGCAGGAAAAAATCCGGGGAACACGATGGCGTCGTCAAAAGTGCAGGTCGTCGAGCTAGTTTTCGAGAAAAAAAAAAAAAAATTCTCAAAACTCGACAAAAAAATAAAACGATCAGTGGACCGTGTAGAGAATCTAAAACTGCATAAGAATCGTATAGACCAAAATTGGCGTTCACGTGCTCGTTTTTGAGAAAAAAGTTAAAAAAGCTCTCAAAATTCGAGATAAAAAAAAAAAAAACCATCTACCAGGTAGCCAACGGTAAACGGTACAAGTATCGTACGGGCGAAAACGAGCGTTACCGTGCTCGTTTTCGAGTTATTGACGAAAAACAGCCTGGAGCGATCGGTCCGGCGGTCGACGCGCGAAACTTTCTAAGTCCGCTCTGCTCCGAATCATCGCTCCGGCGTCAAAAATCGTCGTAGGACAAAAAATCGCCACCCTATCTTGCAGGAAAAAATCCGGGGAACACGATGGCGTCGTCAAAAGTGCAGGTCGTCGAGCTCGTTTTCGAGAAAAAAAAAAAAAAATTCTCAAAATTCGACAAAAAAATAAAACGATCAGTGGACCGTGTAGAGAATCTAAAACTGCATAAGAATCGTATAGACGAAAATTGGCGTTCACGTGCTCGTTTTTGTGGAAAAAATTAAAAAAGCTCTCAAACTTCGAGGTAAAAAAAACAAAAACCATCCACCAGGTAGCCAACGGAAAACGGTACAAGTATCGTACGGGCGAAAACGAGCGTTACCGTGCTCGTTTTCGAGTTATTGACGAAAAACAGCCTGGAGCGATCGGTCCGGCGGTCGACGCGCGAAAGTTTCTAAGTCCGCTCTGCTCCGAAACACCGCTCCGGCGTCAAAAATCGTCGTAGGACAAAAAATCGACACGCTATCTTGCAGGAAAAAATCCGGGGAACACGATGGCGTCGTCAGAAGTGCAGGTCGTCGAGCTCGTTTTCGAGAAAAAAAAAAAACAATTCTCAAAATTCGACAAAAAAATAAAACGATCAGTGGACCGTGTAGAGAATATAAAACTGCATAAGAATCGTATAGACGAAAATTGGCGTTCACGTGCTCGTTTTTGAGAAAAAAGTTAAAAAAGCTCTCAAAATTCGAGATAAAAAAAAAACAAACCATCTGCCAGGTAGCCAACGGTAAACGGTACAAGTATCGTACGGGCGAAAACGAGCGTTACCGTGCTCGTTTTCGAGTTATTGACGAAAAACAGCCTGGAGCGATCGGTCCGGCGGTCGACGCGCGAAAGTTTCTAAGTCCGCTCTGCTCCGAATCATCGCTCCGGCGTCAAAAATCGTCGTAGGACAAAAAATCGCAACCCTGTCTTGCAGGAAAAAATCCGGGGAACACGATGGCGTCGTCAAAAGTGCAGGTCGTCGAGCTCGTTTTCGAGAAAAAAAAAAAAAAATTCTCAAAATTCGACAAAAAAATAAAACGATCAGTGGACCGTGTAGAGAATATAAAACTGCATAAGAATCGTATAGACGAAAATTGGCGTTCACGTGCTCGTTTTTGAGAAAAAAGTTAAAAAAGCTCTCAAAATTCGAGATAAAAAAAAAACAAACCATCTGCCAGGTAGCCAACGGTAAACGGTACAAGTATCGTACGGGCGAAAACGAGCGTTACCGTGCTCGTTTTCGAGTTATTGACGAAAAACAGCCTGGAGCGATCGGTCCGGCGGTCGACGCGCGAAAGTTTCTAAGTCCGCTCTGCTCCGAATCATCGCTCCGGCGTCAAAAATCATCGTAGGACAAAAAATCGCCACCCTATCTTGCAGGAAAAAATCCGGGGAACACGATGGCGTCGTCAAAAGTGCAGGTCGACGAGCTCGTTTTCGAGAAAAAAAAAAAAAAATTCTCAAAATTCGACAAAAAAATAAAACGATCATTGGACCGTGTAGAGAATCTAAAACTGCATAAGAATCGTATAGACCAAAATTGGCCTTAACGTGCTGGTTTTCGAGTTATTGACGATAAGCCGGTATATATATGTCCGAGATAAAAAAAAAGATAGGGACAGTGGGAATCTCCTATACTATCACGGGCGTGTATTCTCCTACTAGTTTGATGGTTGTTGTTGCATAAACCAGCGACTGTTTGGCCCGCCGTTTAACCGCGCGGTTTAAAATTGCAACACAATGTTGGTGTCGCTCCGGGGTGAAAAAATGGAAAAACGACATACTTTACGCATAGGGGCGGCTGATCTTAACATATTTTGTCAATGTCATCTTCCCAGTGACCCTAGGAAGGAGTTTGCCGTTGCACGTTTTCCTATTAAAAAGTAATTAGTGTACAAAAATTTTCGTGAAGCAAAAAACAAGAATATGAAAGTACGTTCCATGAGCATTACGGTGAATAAAACAGAAATTAAAAATTCCCGAGGGGTTGAACAGCATCATATTGAATTCGTTTTGCTGACTGGGGTCTGCGCCCCCCAGACCCCCGCTACACTAGCCCAGACCAAACCCACTTTGTAATAGTGGTATCATATTAAATTGAACAGCATCGTACTTAATTCGTTTTGCTGAATGGGGGGCTGCGCCCCCCAAACCCCCGCTACACTAGCCCAGACCTAACCCATTTTGTAATAGCGGTATCAAATTAAATTGAACAGTATCGTACTAAATTCGTTTTGCTGACTGGGGGGCTGCGCCCCCCAGACCCCCGCAACACTAGCCCGGACCTAACCCACTTTGTAATAGCGGTATCATATTAAATTGAACAGCATCGTACTAAATTCGTTTTGCTGAATGGGGGGCTGCGCCCCCCAAACCCCCGCTACACTAGCCCAGACCTAACCCATTTTGTAATAGCGGTATCAAATTAAATTGAACAGCATCGTACTAAATTCGTTTTGCTGACAGGGGTCTGCGCCCCCCAGACCCCCGCTACACTAGCCCAGACCTAACCCCCTTTGTAATAGCGGTATCATATTAAATTGAACAGCATCATATTGAATTCGTTTTGCTGACTGGGGTCTGCGCGCCCCAGACCCCCGCAACACTAGCCCGGACCTAACCCACTTTGTAATAGCGGTATCATATTAAATTGAACAGCATCGTACTAAATTCGTTTTGCTGAATGGGGGGCTGCGCCCCCCAAACCCCCGCTACACTAGCCCAGACCTAACCCATTTTGTAATAGCGGTATCAAATTAAATTGAACAGTATCGTACTAAATTCGTTTTGCTGACTGGGGGGCTGCGCCCCCCAGACCCCCGCAACACTAGCCCGGACCTAACCCACTTTGTAATAGTGGTATCATATTAAATTGAACAGCATCGTACATAATTCGTTTTGCTGAATGGGGGGCTGCGCCCCCCAAACCCCCGCTACACTAGCCCAGACCTAACCCATTTTGTAATAGCTGTATCAAATTAAATTGAACAGCATCATATTGAATTCGTTTTGCTGACAGGGGTCTGCGCCCCCCAGACCCCCGCTACACTAGCCCAGACCTAACCCACTTTGTAATAGTGGTATCATATTAAATTGAACAGCATCGTACATAATTCGTTTTGCTGAATGGGGGGCTGCGCCCCCCAAACCCCCGCTACACTAGCCCAGACCTAACCCATTTTGTAATAGCGGTATCAAATTAAATTGAACAGCATCGTACTAAATTCGTTTTGCTGACAGGGGTCTGCGCCCCCCAAACCCCCGCTACACTAGCCCAGACCTAACCCATTTTGTAATAGCGGTATCAAATTAAATTGAACAGCATCATATTGAATTCGTTTTGCTGACTGGGGTCTGCGCCCCCCAAACCCCCGCTACACCAGCCCAGACCTAACCCATTTTGTAATAGCGGTACCAAATTAAATTGAGCAGCATCATATTGAATTCGTTTTGCTGACAGGGGTCTGCGCCCCCCAGACCCCCGCTACACTAGCCCAGACCTAACCCCCTTTGTAATAGCGGTATCATATTAAATTGAACAGCATCATATTGAATTCGTTTTGCTGACTGGGGTCTGCGCGCCCCAAACCACCGCAACACTGGCCCAGACCTAGCCCATTTTGTAATGACTGTATTGGAACTGCGTTAGGGCTAGTTTAGAATTGGTTAGGTGAAGTAATGCGGAGAGCAGTTTCGCCTGCGTCCCGGGATGCTTGTTGGCATGAGTGGTGTCTGAATGAGTAAAGACGGATGAGACACTTGTGGGGTATGGTGAGTCAGATTCTCAAACTACCCATATATTCTTCTGAGGCATGGGTGCCTATCCAAGGATCTCCTTCGGTATCTAAAACAGAAATAAAAAAAAAAAAAAAAAAAAAAAAAAAAATGAATATGGACTGTGTTAGGACTGAATTGGATAAGGTCTGGGTTACGTCTCGGTTAGGTCTGAGTTAGGACTGGTTTAAGACTGGGTTAGGACTGGGTTAGGACTGGGTTAGGACTGGGTTAGGTCTGGGTTAGGACTGGGTTAGGTCTGGGTTAGGTCTGGGTTAGGACTGGGTTAGGTCTGGGTTAGGACTGGGTTAGGACTGGGTTAGGTCTGGGTTAGGTCTGGGTTAGGTCTGGGTTAGGACTGGGTTAGGACTGGGTTAGGTCTGGGTTAGGTCTGGGTTAGGTCTGGGTTAGGACTGGGTTAGGACTGGGTTAGGTCTGGGTTAGGTCTGGGTTAGGTCTGGGTTAGGTCTGGGTTAGGTCTGGGTTAGGTCTGGGTTAGGTCTGGGTTAGGACTGGGTTAGGACTGGGTTAGGTCTGGGTTAGGCCTGGGTTAGGTCTGGGTTAGGACTGGGTTAGGACTGGGTTAGGTCTGGGTTAGGACTGGGTTAGGTCTGGGTTAGGACGGGGTTAGGTCTGGGTTAGGTCTGGGTTAGGACTGGGATAGGTCTGGGTTAGGTCTGGGTTACGACTGGGTTAGGTCTGGGTTACGACTGGGTTAGGTCTGGGTTACGACTGGGTTAGGTCTGGGTTACGACTGGGTTAGGTCTGGGTTACGACTGGGTTAGGATTGGGTTAGGTCTGGTTTAGGACTGGGTTAGGTCTAGGTTAGGACTGGGTTAGGTCTGGGTTAGGTCTGGGTTAGGACTGGGTTAGGTCTGGGTTAGGACTGGGTTAGTACTGGGTTAGGACTGGGTTAGGTCTGGGTTAGGTCTGGGTTATTTCTGGGTTAGGTCTGGGTTAGGTCTGGGTTAGGTCTGGGTTAGGGCTGGGTTAGGTCTGGGTTAGGTCTGGGTCAGGTCTGGGGTATTTCTGGGTTAGGACTGGGTTAGGTCTGGGTTAGGTCTGGGTTATTTCTGGGTTAGGTCTGGGTTAGGTCTGGGTTAGGTCTGGGTTAGGTCTGGGTTAGGTCTGGGTTAGGTCTGGGTTAGGACTGGGTTAGTACTGGGTTAGGACTGGGTTAGGTCTGGGTTAGGTCTGGGTTATTTCTGGGTTAGGTCTGGGTTAGGGCTGGGTTAGGTCTGGGTTAGGTCTGGGTCAGGTCTGGGGTATTTCTGGGTTAGGACTGGGTTAGGTCTGGGTTAGGTCTGGGTTAGGACTGGGTTAGGTCTGGGTTAGGACTGGGTTAGGACTGGGTTAGGTCTGGGTTAGGTCTGGGTTAGGTTTGGGTTAGGACTGGGTAGGTTCTGGGTTAGGACTTGGTTAGGACTGGGTTAGGACTGTGTTAGGACTGGGTTAGGTCTGGGTTAGGTCTGGGTTAGGACTGGGTTAGGTCTGGGTTAGGACTGGGTTAGGTCTGGGTTAGGTCTGGGTTCGGTCTGGGTTAGGTCTGGGTTAGGTCTGGGTCAGGACTGGGTTAGGACTGGGTTAGGTCTGGGTTAGGACTGGGTTAGGACTGGGTTAGGTCTGGGTTAGGACTGGGTTAGGACTGGGTTAGGTCTGGGTTAGGACTGGGTTAGGACTGGGTTAGGTCTGGGTTAGGTCTGGGTTAGGACTGGGTTAGGTCTGGGTTAGGACTGGGTTAGGTCTGGGTTAGTACTGGATTTGGTTAGGTCTGTGTTAGGTCTGGGTTAGGACTGGGTTAGGACTGGGTTAGGTCTGGGTTAGGACTGGGTTAGGACTGGGTTAGGACTGGGTTAGGTCTGGGTTAGGTCTGGGTTATTTCTGGGTTAGGTCTGGGTTAGGTCTGGGTTAGGTCTGGGTTAGGTCTGGGTTAGGTCTGGGTTAGGACTGGGTTAGGACTGGGTTAGGTCTGGGTTAGGACTGGGTTAGGACTGGGTTAGGTCTGGGTTAGGACTGGGTTAGGTCTGGGTTAGGTCTGGGTTCGGTCTGGGTTAGGACTGGGTTAGGTCTGGGTTAGGTCTGGGTTAGGTCTGGGTTAGGTCTGGGTTAGGTCTGGGTTAGGACTGGGTTAGGACTGGGTTAGGTCTGGGTTAGGTCTGGGTTAGGACTGGGTTAGGTCTGGGTTAGTACTGGATTTGGTTAGGTCTGGGTTAGGTCTGGGATAGGACTGGGTTAGGACTGGGTTAGGTCTGGGTTAGGACTGGGTTAGGTCTGGGTTAGGTTTGGGTTAGGACTGGGTAGGTTCTGGGTTAGGACTTGGTTAGGACTGGGTTAGGACTGTGTTAGGACTGGGTTAGGTCTGGGTTAGGTCTGGGTTAGGACTGGGTTAGGTCTGGGTTAGGACTGGGTTAGGTCTGGGTTAGGTCTGGGTTCGGTCTGGGTTAGGTCTGGGTTAGGTCTGGGTTAGGACTGGGTTAGGACTGGGTTAGGTCTGGGTTAGGACTGGGTTAGGACTGGGTTAGGTCTGGGTTAGGACTGGGTTAGGACTGGGTTAGGTCTGGGTTAGGACTGGGTTAGGACTGGGTTAGGTCTGGGTTAGGTCTGGGTTAGGACTGGGTTAGGTCTGGGTTAGGTCTGGGTTCGGTCTGGGTTAGGTCTGGGTTAGGTCTGGGTTAGGACTGGGTTAGGACTGGGTTAGGTCTGGGTTAGGACTGGGTTAGGACTGGGTTAGGTCTGGGTTAGGACTGGGTTAGGACTGGGTTAGGTCTGGGTTAGGACTGGGTTAGGACTGGGTTAGGTCTGGGTTAGGTCTGGGTTAGGACTGGGTTAGGTCTGGGTTAGGACTGGGTTAGGTCTGGGTTAGTACTGGATTTGGTTAGGTCTGGGTTGGGTCTGGGTTAGGTCTGGGTTAGGACTGGGTTAGGACTGGGTTAGGTCTGGGTTAGGACTGGGTTAGGACTGGGTTAGGACT
>NC_135147.1:240000-255000 GCF_051014445.1 Colletes latitarsis
GGATCGCGTTTTCGCGGTTCGCGGTCCCACGGTCGGCGGTCGCGCGGTTCGCGGTCGCGCGGTATCGCGTTCTCGCGGTCGCACGGTTCGCGGTCACGCGGTTCGCGGTCACGGTCGCGCAGTTCGCGTTTTCGCGGTTCGCGGTCTCGCGGTCGGCGGTCGCGCGGTCGCGCGGTATCGCGTTCTCGCGGTCGCACGGTTCGCGATCACGCGGTTCGTGGTCACGGTCGCGCGATTCGCGTTTTCGCGGTTCGCGGTCTCGCGGTCGGCGGTCGCGCGGTTCGCGGTCGCGCGGTATCGCGTTTTCGTGGTCGCACGGTTCGCGGTCGCGCGGTTCGCGGCCGCGCGGTATCGCGTTTTCGCGGTCGCGGTCGCGCGGAATCGCGTTTTCGCGGTGTCGCGGTCGCGCGGTTCGCGGTGACACCTCCGCGCGGTTTCGCGGTTCACGTTCTCGCGGCTCGCGGCTCACGGTTTCGCGACGCGCTGTTCACGGTACGGTGTTCGCGGTGCGGATTCGCGGGTCCGCAGTCCTCGGTACGCGGTTCGCGGTGTCGCGGCTGGCGGTTCGCGGTTTGTCGACACTCACTGCACTGCACTACACTCACTGCACTGCACTACACTATGTTCTTCTTCTCTCTTCTTTCTTCCTTCTTCTTTTTTCCTAGTCCACTTGTTGCCATCCCACGTAGGCTGGGGTCTCTTTGGCCTTGAGCGAGGCTCGTGCGAAGTCGCGGAAGTGTCGGAAATTGGTTTTGGAAACCAACTCCGCTTCCGCGACCGGCCATCCGTAGCCGTTAAGCTGCAGTGCCGTCTTCAAGACCACCCTGGCCGCCTCGTGCCTCGGACAGTCGAGAAGTATGTGCTTCGGCGTTTCGTCGCCGGTCCCACATTCGCACATTGCAGTTTCACTCAGAGCGAAGGATCTGAGCTTCCACCTGAAGTTACCGTGACCACTAAGAAATTGCGTGACATAGTGGTCCGGTTCTATCCAGGTGGCCCGTGTTCTCTGCCGGACGTCTTCGAAGAACTCGAAGGTCGTCCGACCATGGGTTGAAACCTGCCAACGCTCCTGCCAGGCATCCAGCATTTCCGCCGCCGCCCGTCTTCTTTCTTCGCCGTAATCCCGGCCTTCCTCTTCCTCGTTGCCGTTGTTTCGTCCTCTTCTTTCTTCCGTCCGAATCCAGTATCTTCTTGCCCTCTCTTCCACCACCAGGTCGATCGGGGGTACGCCCGCGATCACCGTTAGTGCGTCCGTGGCCGTCGTGCAATACGCCTTGGTGACTCGAAGGAGAGCCTGTCTCTGAGAACGAGCCAGCATCTGTCTTGCCGTTTTGTTCATCAGGTCGCTCCAGCCCGCCGCCGCGTACGTGGTTATGGGTACAAAGAGCCCCTCGTACAAAAGACGGAGTGCGCGATGCCCCAGTCCCCAGTTCGCTTTGGCCACCTTCGCGAGACTGTTGAACAAACCTCTGCATTTCTCCGAAGTTGTCACGATATGCGTGTTCAACCGGAGTCCTTTCTCAAAATGTACTCCTAAGTACCGAATTGCTGGCTTCATTCTTATGCCTCTGCCGGAGATGCGGATGGTCGGTGGACGCGCTGCATCGAGCGCTCCTTTGACCAAGAGCATCTCCGACTTTTCGGCTGAGAGTTCCAGCTTTCTCCTTCCGCACCACTCGGACATTGCCGTGGCGACCCCCTGGCCCTTCCTTCTCAGCTCCTCTCTCGAGTTACCGGAGATCAGGACCAGGACGTCGTCCGCATAGGCAACCGGTTCACATTCCAGCTCGTCGGATGTGAGAACCGCCAGCAGGTCATCGAAAATTAGGTTCCAAAAACTTGGACCCAATATCGAGCCCTGCGGGCAGCCTCTGGTAACGGGTTTCCGGACTGAGTCTTGTTTCCCCACGATCTGTACTGCCCTCTCCGAGAAGTAACTTTCCACTAGCCTGTATAGGTTTCGTGGGCAGTCCCTCCTCTTGAGTTCGTACAGGACATTTGGCCACCATACGTTGTCGAAAGCGCCCGAAATATCGAACGCTATCGCGATCACGTATTTTGCCTCCGCGAATTCCCTTTCCCTGAGAATACTACGAAATTTAACGATCGCCTCCTCCGTCGACCGTCCAGGTTTAAACCCGTATTGTCGGTCGGAGGTTAGGTCATGATCAAGAAAAATACTCGCGAGTCTGTTCGCCATCAGTCGTTCGAGCAGCTTCCCTACCATTGAAAGCAGGCAAACCGGCCGATACGACTTCGGGTTACTCCTATCCTTGTCCGGACCCTTGGGTATTGTAATGATCGTACCCACCTTCCAACGAGCTGGGAATACTCCCCATTCGAGGCATCCGTTACAGAGCCTGAGGAGCTCCTCGTGGAGACATCCCCAGGATTTCTGGATAACTTCCACCTCGATCCTGTCCGGCCCCGGACATTTACCTCTTCTGAGGCGCGTTACAGCGGCACTCAGGTCTTCCCACTGGAATGGGGGGCTGTCCTCCGTTGTTGGCTGGATTCGGACTTCCATGCGTGTCCTTGCTTGATCTGGGGTGTCTGTCTCCATGTCGTCCTCCGGGACGAGCGCCGTCAACATCGCTTCCGCGGTTGATCTCCACGAGGTCGTATGACCCCCGTGTGGCAGTTTGATCGAGGAAGTGGCTTCCTCCCTCCTGAGTTTCCCCAGGGATGTTTTCGTTGCAACACCCCAGACTTCCTGGTTCCCTTGGCTGGTGACGAACTGGCGCCATGAGCGGTTCTTCTCGCTCGTCACCTTTTTCGTGTAGGTTCTCCTGAACCGTCGGTATTCCTGTTTCAGTATCTCCCTCGTCGGGGGATCGTGTGTCCCCTGATACAGTCTTCTTGCTCTGTAGGTTGCCCTCTTCATCCTTGTTAGTTCCTCTGTCCACCACGGTACAGATTTCTGGTGCCATTTCTTTTTGGGCATTGCCGCTTCGCAGGCGGTCAATATTGCCCGCTCCATGGTTTCCGCCATTGCCTCGACGTCCTGCCGACTGTTTAGGTCGGCGTTCGTCAAGGAGCGCTTCTCCTGGATGAGTGTCCTCTGGAGCTTGTTCCAGTCGGCCTTCCTGGTGTTGTACCGTGGCTGTAGGGGCGGCGGCTGTCCTCTTCGCGTGCCGAGGTTCAGGCGCGTCTCCAGGATTCTATGATCACTGGAGGTTCCGTCCTCGTACACTTTCCAGCCGTGCACGAGCGGTATAGCTTCCCAGGTCGCGAGAGTGACGTCGATGTTCGACGATCCTCGCGTATTCTCAAACGTGGTGGGATGTCCCGCCTCGTTCAGCACTAACAAGTTATGTCTAACGAGTAATTCCTCGAGTAGTACCCCACGTTCGTCGGTGACTCTACTGTTCCATACATGGGACTTCGCGTTCGCGTCCGCGCCTATTATAATCCTTTTCCCCCTTAGCCTTGTTAGCACTGAATCGAGGTGGGCTAGCCCGAGTTCAATATTTTCCGACGGCGGAAAGTATTGACTCACTACGTACAGTTCCGTGCTACCGTCGAAGAGCTGAACACAGACGCAATGCGTTGTGCACAAGTCTGCGATTTTGAGCACGGAAAATTTTCTATTCCTCACGCATACGGCCGCCAGCGGCGGTTCGTCTGCGTGGTTGTGAAAAACTATCGTAGCGCCCGTCCCGAAACCTGGGATAACTCTCTTGAAACTGTACGGTTCCTGCATAAGCAGGATATCCGCATTGGTTTCCTCCATTTGTCGCCTGACCTCGTGTGGCACGACTTTTGATCGCTGCATGTTGAGCTGCAGGATCGTTATTCCTCGGAGTAGATAGGGACAAGTATTGTCGCTTTGCCCTGAATGGGCCCTGGGATGCCTGTACCCTGCACGGAGGCTGGGCATACTCCCGGTACCAAGCGGTTTTTCTATCTACTTTCCGACGACAACGGCGAAGGGAAGCGTACGGTGTAGGTGTTCTACCGCACTCTGGGCTGGAAATACCCTGTCCTCGCCTTGCGGGTCTTTGGACAAGTTGAATCTACCCTTCCGGGAAGCAGCTCTCTTAGCCGACGCTCCAGGTTGCGAAGCAACCTGCAGCGTCGTTACCAGCGGGGGCCACGAGGAGGCGGAGCTGCCAGCTTTCGCTCGATTCCAGCAGGTTGGCACGAGCCGATTATTGCCTGCAACCACCGCAGCTTCTATCCAGAAGTCTGCCTGCACCGGTAGTCGCAGGTTATACTACCTTGGGGGTGCCCCTCGACGATGCGTAGTCCTGTCCTTTTGTTGGTGTCCTTTCCTGTGCGCGTAGTCCGGGTTGCTTGTTTGTAGGTGTCCATGTGTGTGTGCGTGTGTGTTGGTGTATGTTGGTGTGTGGTTGGTGGTCCTGGATCCTTTTGGTGTGTCCTTCTTCTTTCTTGATGTTGCGATACTCTCGTAATCCTCTTCGTTGTTACCCCGATCGCGCGTTGTTGAGGAAAAAAAAAAAAAAAAAAAAAAAAAAAAAAAAAAAAAAAAAAAAAAAAAAAAAAAAAAAAAAAAACCTGCGATGTCGCGGATTTCGCGGTTTTTCGCGGTTTCGCGGTATCGCGGTCGCCCGGTTCACGTTTTCGCGGTGTCGCGGTCGGCGGTCGCGCGATTCGCGGTATCGCGTTTCCGCGGTCGCGCGGTTCGCGGTTCGCGGATTCGCGGTACTCAGTGTCGCTACGCGCTGTCCGCGGTACGGTCGATGTTCGCGGTGCAGATTCGCGGGTCCGCAGTCCTCGGTATGCGGCGACGCGGTTCGCGGTTTCGCGACTACGCGGTTCGCGGTCCGCGGGGTCGTGGGGTCGCGGTTTCGCGGCTCGCGGTACGCGGTACGCGGTGTCGCCACGCGCCGTCCGCGGTACGGTCGGTGTTCGCGGTGCGGATTCGCAGGTCCGCGGTTCTTCGCACTCGGTCTCGCGGGTTCGCGGTTCGCGGTCCGCGGGGTCGTGGGGTCACGGTTCCGTGACTCGCGGTACGCGGTTCGCGTTTTCGCGGTATCGTGGCGCCCGGAATCCCGGTTCACGATTCGCGATTTGCGCCTCGCGGTTCGCGGTCACATGGCGTGCGACTCGCGGTTCACGGTCACGCGGTTTCGCGGCACACGGTTCGCGGATTCGCGGTTTCGCGGATTCCGTCCGCGGTTTCGTCCTCGGTTCGTGGTCCCGTGGCGCGCCGTGTTGCAGTGCGCGGTTCGTGGATTCGCGATTTCGCGGTATCGCGGTGTCGCGGTTCGCGGTTCGCGGTCTCGCGGTCTCGCGGTTCGCGGTCTCGCGGATCGCGGTGTCGCGGTCTCGCGGTTATCGGTCACGCGGTTCGCGGTTCGCGATCACCCGGTGTCGCGGTCTCGCGGTTCGCGGACTCGCGGTCGCGCGGTTCGCGGTCTCGCGATCACGCGGTCTCGCGGTCTCGCGGTTCGCGATCACGCGGTCTCGCGGTCTCGCGGTTCGCGGTCGCGCGGTTCGCGGTCTCGCGATCACGCGGTTTCGCGGTTCGCGGTCTCGCGATCACGCGGTATCGCGGTTCGCGGGCGGATTCGCGGATCCGCCGTCATCAATGCTCGGCGACGCGGTGTCGCGGTATCGTGAACCCGCGGTTTCGCGGTACGCGTTACGGTGCGGTCTGGCGTTCGCGGGCGGATTCGCGGATCCGCCGTCTTCGATGCGCGGCGACGCGGTGTCGCGGTGTCACGGTGTCGCGGTTCGCGGTCACCCGACGCGGTCCCGCGGTACGCGACTCGCGGTTCGCGGTTCGCGATTTCACGGCACTGGCACTGTCACTGTCACTGTGTTCCTCTTCTTTGCGCTGCATGTCCTTTGTTCTTCAGTTTCCTCTTCTTTCTTCTCTCTTGCTAATCGGCTTGTTGCCATCCCACGTAGGCTGGGGTCTCTTTGGCCTTGAGCGAGGCTCGTGCGAAGTCGCGGAAGTGTCGGAAATTGGTTTTGGAAACCAACTCCGCATCCGCGACCGGCCATCCGCAGCCGTTAAGCCGCAGTGCCGTCTTCAAGACCGCCCTGGCCGCCTCGTGCCTCGGACAGTCTAGAAGTATGTGCTTCGGCGTTTCCTCGCCGGTCCCACATTCGCACATAGCAGTTTCACTCAGAGCGAAGGTTCTGAGCTTCCACCTGAAGTTACCGTGACCACTAAGAAATTGCGTGACATAGTGGTCCGGTTCTATCCAGGTGGCCCGTGTTCTCTGCCGGACGTCTCCGAAGAACTCGAAGGTCGTCCGGCCATGGGTTGAAACCTGCCAACGCTCCTGCCAGGCGTCCAGCATTTCCGCCGCCGCCCTTCTTCTTTCTTCGCCGTAATCACGGCCTTCCTCTTCCTCGTTGCCGTTGTTTCGTCCTCTTCTTTCTTCCGTCCGAATCCAGTATCTTCTTGCCCTTTCTTCCACCACTAGGTCGATCGGGGGTTCGCCCGCGATCACCGTTAGTGCGTCCGTGGCCGTCGTGCAATATGCCTTGGTGACTCGAAGGAGAGCCTGTCTCTGAGAACGAGCCAGCATCCGTCTTGCCGTTTTGTTCATCAGGTCGCTCCAGCCCGCCGCTGCGTACGTGGTTATGGGTACAAAGAGCCCCCCGTACAAGAGACGGAGTGCACGATGTCCCAGTCCCCAGTTCGCTTTGGCCACCTTCGCGAGACTGTTGAACAAACCTCTGCATTTCTCCGAGGTTGTCACGATATGCGTGTTCAACCGGAGTCCTTTCTCAAAATGTACTCCTAAGTACCTGATTGCTGGCTTCATTCTTATGCCTCTGCCGGAGATGCGGATGGTCGGTGGACGCGCTGCATCGAGCGATCCTTTGACCAAGAGCATCTCCGACTTTTCGGCTGAGAGTTCCAGCTTTCTCCTTCCGCACCACTCGGACATTGCCGTGGCGACCCCCTGGCCCTTCCTTCTCAGCTCCTCTCTCGAGTTGCCGGAAATCACGACCAGGACGTCGTCCGCATAGGCAACCGGTTCACATTCCAGCTCGTCGGATGTGAGAACCGCCAGCAGGTCATCGAAAATTAGGTTCCAAAAACTTGGACCCAATATCGAGCCCTGCGGGCAGCCTCTGGTAACGGGTTTCCGGACTGAATCATGTTTCCCCACGATCTGTACTGCCCTCTCCGAGAAGTAACTTTCCACTAGCCTGTATAGGTTTCGTGGGCAGTCCCTTCTCTTGAGTTCGTACAGGACATTTGGCCACCATACGTTGTCGAAAGCGCCCGAGATATCGAACGCTATCGCAATCACGTATTTTGCCTCCGCGAATTCCCTTTCCCTAAGAATACTACGAAATTTAACGATCGCCTCCTCCGTCGACCGTCCAGGTTTAAACCCGTATTGTCGGTCGGAGGTTAGGTCATGATCGAGGAAAATACTCGCGAGTCTGTTCGCCATCAGTCGTTCGAGCAGCTTCCCTACCATTGAAAGCAGGCAAACTGGCCGATACGACTTCGGGTTACTCCTATCCTTGTCCGGACCCTTGGGTATTGTAATGATGGTACCCACCTTCCAACGAGCTGGGAATACTCCCCATTCGAGGCATCCGTTACAGAGCCTGAGGAGCTCCTCGTGGAGACATCCCCAGGATTTCTGGATAACTTCCACCTCGATCCTGTCCGGCCCCGGACATTTACCTTTTCTGAGGCGCGTTACAGCGGCACTCAGGTCTTCCCACTGGAATGGGGGGCTGTCCTCCGTTGTTGGCTGGATTCGGACTTCCAGGCGTGTCCTTGCTTGTTCTGGGGTGTCTGTCTCCGTGTCGTCCTCCGGGACGAGCGCCGTCAACATCGCTTCCGCGGTTGATCTCCACGAGGTCGTATGACCCCCGTGTGGCAGTTTGATCGAGGAAGTGGCTTCCTCCCTCCTGAGTTTCCCCAGGGATGTTTTCGTTGCGACACCCCAGACTTCCTGGTTCCCTTGGCTGGTGACGAACTGGCGCCATGAGCGGTTCTTCTCGCTCGTCACCTTTTTTGTATAGGTTCTCCTGAACCGTCGGTATTCCTGTTTAAGTATCTCCCTCGTCGGGGGATCGTGTGTCCCCTGATACAGTCTTCTTGCTCTGTACGTTGCCCTCTTCATCCTTGTTAATTCCTCTGTCCACCACGGTACAGATTTCTGGTGCCATTTCTTTTTGGGCATTGCCGCTTCGCAGGCGGTCAATATTGCCCGCTCCATGGTTTCCGCCATTGCCTCGACGTCCTGCCGACTGTTTAGGTCGGCGTTCGTCAAGGAGCGCTTCTCCTGGATGAGTGTCCTCTGGAGCTTGTTCCAGTCGGCCTTCCTGGTGTTGTACCGTGGCTGTAGGGGCGGCGGCTGTCCTCTTCGCGTGCCGAGGTTCAGGCGCGTCTCCAGGATTCTATGATCACTGGAGGTTCCGTCCTCGTACACTTTCCAGCCGTGTACGAGCGGTATAGCTTCCCAGGTCGCAAGAGTGACGTCGATGTTCGACGATCCTCGCGTATTCTCAAACGTGGTGGGATGTCCCGCCTCGTTTAGTACCAACAAGTTATGTCTAATGAGTAATTCCTCTAGTAGTTCCCCACGTTCGTCGGTGACTCTACTGTTCCATACATGCGACTTCGCGTTCGCGTCCGCGCCTATTATAATTCTTTTCCCCCTTAGCCTTGTTAGTACTGTGTCGAGGTGGGCTAGCCCGAGTTCAATATTTTCCGACGGCGGAAAGTATTGACTCACTACGTACAGTTCCGTGCTACCGTCGGAGAGCTGAACACAGACGCAATGCGTTGTGCACAAGTCTGCGATTTTGAGCACGGAAAATTTTCTATTCCTCACGCATACGGCCGCGAGCGGCGGTTCGTCTGCGTGGTTGTGAAAAACTATCGTAGCGCCCGTCCCGAAACCTGGGATAACTCTTTTGAAACTGTACGGTTCCTGCATAAGCAGAATATCCGCATCAGTTTCCTCCATTTGTCGCCTGACCTCGTGTGGCACGACTTTCGACCGCTGCATGTTAAGCTGCAGGATCGTTATTCCTCGGCCATCTGTAAGTAGATTATTATCCATAAATGGTTCTACTTACTGACCTCTCGAGAGCCTTCTGGTATCCTGGGCAGGCCGTGCTGGAGGCGGCATGATCCCCTTTTTTGCCGGCGCGCCTGCAGTTCACGCATACTGCAGGCTGGCTCTTCCTTGGACACGCCTTCGCGCAGTGTCCTGTATGCGTGCAGTGGCCGCATACCTCCTCCTTTTGGCGGCAGTGCTTCGCAATGTGGCCAAATCCCTGGCACTTGTAACATCGGCTGATTGCGATGTAATCCCGGACCTTGCACGCGTTCCATCCGAGGAACACTTTATGGGCCTCGACCATTTTAATCCTTAGACTAGGGGAGACCTCGACCACCCAGTTGGTCTCTTCCCCGTCCTTCCTGCCCGTGCGGAAGCAGAATTTAATTGCGCTCGCTTCCTCCTCGGTGAATACGCTCGCATTCTGCTTCCTGAGGCTTGCCCGGATCTCCTTCTCCGACATTTCCCGCGGGACGTCGAAGAGCAGCATCCATGGATTCCTGTTGACCGGCGACTTCACGGTCAATCCTGCGTCCTTCAGCTTCGCATTCTCTCTGAGGGCTTGGGCTCCTTCCGGTGTGGTTGTTTCCACCGCAATTCCGTTGCTGTGGATTTTCCTGACGGCCTTCACCTGCATGCCCCTCTTCCTAGGGTTCACCAGCGTGAATACCGCCTCCCTCGCTTCCTCGCTCGTCCTTATCTCTCCGTCTTCCTTGTTCGGGAAGATCATGACCACGTTCTTCGGTGGCCCGATTACCGGAGGTACTCCCAGTGGCGACTTCACTGTCCCCGTTTTCAGTTTCTCCGCATAGGAGAGTACTGATTGAGGTGCTTCCGCCTTTTTCACAGCCCTTTCCAGGCACCTGCTTGCCTGGATCGATTTCTGAACGGCCCCGTTCAGAGTTGCCTCGGATTTCTTCGAGTCGAGGGCGGCTTGTTCTAGTTTCCCCTCCAGGAAACTATTTTGTTGCAAGAGGTCCTGCACGTGGCCTCTCATCTCCTTGAACAGGCGCAGTATCACCGTCGCCTGTTCCTTGTTTACCTTTTTTGCCGGGTCCATGCAGTACGCCAGCATTCGGTCTTCCACCTTGCTTGCTGCTTCTTTAATGGAAGCAGCCGTCTTCTTTTTCTGCTCTCCTGGCGTAGGTTCCACTGCCCTCTTCTTGTTGGCTCCCTCGGTGCCGGCGTCCTTGACCGGCGTTGTGCTGGCCTTCCTTTTCGTTGCGGGAGGCTGTCCTGCTCCCATGGTCCTCGCTGGCGTTGTCGTCGTCGTGGCAGCTACTGCTGTCTTCGTCTTGTCGCCCGAGCGCGACAAGATCACCTTCACCTGCGCGGTCGGCGCCATACTGGAGCGGGGACCGTCCCCCACTCCTCCTCCTTGCTCGGATCCCGTCGGATCCGCTCGTGTCCGGTCGGCCGGTTGCAGCGCTCGGGCTCGCCCCCACTCCTCCTCGGCGATCGGGCCCCGTCGGCTGGACTCGGGTGCGGTCGTTCGGTCGGCGGCGCGGTCGACCCAAGATGGCCGCGTCCGCTTCACCAGGCACTGAACGCGCGTCACGCGCTCGACCCAAGATGGCGTCGCTGACGTCACTGGGCGTCGGCTACGTGCCACGCGGTCGGCTCAAAATGGCGGCGCTGACGTGGCCCGCTTGGAATTGCCGTTCGCGCACTTAAAAACGTCCTTAAAATTCGAATCCTACTCCGATTTTGATCTAAAACTACCGTTCTACTCGCGATGATGCCTACAGCTCACTGCCGCGAGAACACGCCGATATCCAGCCGGATGGCGTAGATATACGGCGACGAACGCGCACGGTCGCCCCGAAGATTTGAAAACTACAAATCTCGCAGAGTATTTGCACTTTCACTTCAAGGAAACCACAGGAAACCGCAACACTACACGAATAATCCCTAGCACTATCCTCTAAACGCGGATCTAACGCGGACACGCCCGTAGATTCCAGGTATGCGCTGGAAATTCCGGCCGCGCCCCGGGAAAAACCCACGCGGCGATGACTCACCGTCGCGTCACTCCTCGCCTATAGCGCTCCCAAAAATCGAATTTTGATCCGATTTTCGATCACGAACCGGCGTTCTCCTCGTTATAGTTCTCTCTACCCACTGCCGCGGTTTCACCTCGATATCTAGCCTGACGGCTGAGATATTCGGCGACAAACACGCTCGGTCGCCCCGAAGATTCCGAAATTACAAATCTCGATCGAGTTTTTGAAATTCCACTCCGGAGAAACACACAGTAAGTATATATATCGCACAAATACGCCAAAAACTAACGTGTATAACGCGAATAACTCGCGAAAATACACGTAATACTCCTCGAAACGTTGAAATTCCGGCCAGGTAGCGGGAAAAACCCACGCGGCGGTAACTCCTCGGTCGGGCGGATCAGGTAGCGGAGCAGCGGTTGAACACGTCCGTTCCCTTCGGCGGTCAGAATGCGACTAGTAGATAGGGACAGAATAGCCGTGGGTTTCCCGTGCGTTTCCTGCCAAAAGGCCCTACACGCACGGCCCCCACGGGCGCGGGATTGGGATACGCCCAATCAGCGCGTCCCCGTCTGGACGAGGACTACCAGTATGTCGGCGGGATGTAGGTCCCGACGACAAGTCACTGGTGGGGCCGAGCGCCTTTCCTCGCTCTACCGACATAGCAGGTCGGTGCCCGAGCTGTATCCGCAGCTCCCCCGTCGAAGGCCAAGAATGGGCCCTCTAGCCAGCATGTAGCTATCAACCACTGCCCCCGCGATGGTCCTTCCCACGACCGGGCCCGAGGCACTCCTCGGTGGGCCCCCGGTCCCCGCGGTACCAGTCTAGATCACTGGTCGGATCTGCGTGGCATGCCACTACCGATTGGTGACCCTACAACCACCGGCATCGGTCGGCCCGCGCCTCGGGTACGTGGAGACGCTACCCTCCAAAGGGTCCTACAGGAATCAACCACTAGGGTCTTTGACCTGCAGGACCCCCCCTGCGACCACAGGACACCCCACACACAATCACACATTTCTTCTCATTCGCACTCTTCTAGCAAACACATCCACCGCAAACTTACAGAATCTTTCATACGTTTCCTTGCATCCCAATACACCACTCACATCCACATACCCATCCTCCATCCTAACCGACACACCACACTCAACTGGGCACCTCACATCAGCATACAACGGACATTCAACCAACACATGCTTCCAATCCTCACACTCAGCACCACACAAACACTCCTTACTTACACTCAACCCACGGTCATACAAAAATGCATTCATACTGCCATGCCCAGTCAACAAGTAACACACATACAGCCCTGGCTCAAAACTCACATTCATCCCCGAAAACCTAACACTCGGTATAAATTCATACGTCACTCTTCCATTCCGACTCTCGTCCCATCTTCTCTGCCAGTGTTCATATGCTCTCACATTCATAAACCTCTTACACTCATCCAGCGACATACCATTCACTTCGGCATCATCCACAAAATCTGTCACACTCAACCTCACACCCTTAGCTATCTTAAACAACGCACTCCTCACCCTACACTCGAGGTCCCATGGCAATGCCCCCATGAGCACTTGCATGGCCTCCGTCGACACTGTCCTACACACATTCAAACACGCATACATAACCAGCCGCTGACATCTATTCAACAAATCCCTTGCATACCGAAACTCCATCACATCACCCCATACACTGGCACCATACATAACACACGACACAAACAAACCCTTATATATCATTCGCATAGCACGCTTTCTCATACCCCATTCACGCCTAAGCACACGCCTCATCTGCCCTACCACATTCGTAACTTTCACTCTCAAATACTCTAAATGCACTTTAAAGTGCATCCTCTCACTCATCCACACACCCAAATACTTAACACTCTCCACATACGCAATCAATCCACCACCCACACGGACATTCGGACGTCTGGTAGCAGCCAGACTCCCTTTCAGCAACATCAAAACAGTCTTACTCTCAGACACACCCACACCAACACGCTGTCCCCAATCACTCACAATCCTCATCCACTCCGTTCCCTTTCGCTCTAGCTCCACCCGATTCCGCCCCTCCACCAACAAAACCAAATCATCCGCATACGCCACACACTTACATCCAGCCTCGGTCAGCCGCCACAGGAGTTCATCCATCATCAGGTTCCATATAAATGGACCACAGATGGAACCCTGCGGACAGCCCCGCCGCACCTCCTTCCACACTACATCATTCGCACCCACCATACACACCATCCTCTCCCTAAAATAACTCTCCCATAACCCGATCTCCTCGCATCCCACATCCCTTAACTTCCCAATCACCCTCCCCCATTCAAGATTATCAAACGCACCCTTGAAATCGACAAACACTCCAAGCACATACTTCCTCTCACTATTTCTCACACACTCCTTCACACACAACCAAGCACTCTCCGTCGACCTGCCCCTCACAAACCCATGCTGCGCCGGGCTCATCCTATCACCCACCTTCCGCTCAAGCCTCCTCACCATCATCTTCTCCAGCACTTTCCCAAACACCGACAGCAGACATATCGGCCTGTAGGACCCAGGATCCGACCGCACCTTCTCCGGCGATTTCAACAACACAATCATTCTCGCTTTCTTCCACTCAACCGGAAAATACCCCCCGGCCAAGCACAAATCATACACTCTCTTCAACCACTCCGGAATCACCCTCCACACAACACGCAACATTTCCACACTGATCCCATCCAACCCCGGCGCCTTACGCAACTTCAAAGCTCTCACAGACTCATCCACTTCATTCCATTCAAAACCCATCCCACCGAGGTCCCCATACAGCCTCCGTCCTTCATCCATACCTATGTTGGCAGCAGGGAAAAACCTGTCCATCAACATATCCACACTCTCCCTCCACGTACTCGACACTACCCCATCCACTTTCATCGCACTCAATCTATCCCTCGCATACTTCCCACGACAAATCTTGTACACAGGACCCCATGGATCAAGGTTGGAAGATTCACTCACAAACTCTCTCCAATTCCGTTCTTTCGCTCTCCACATCTCACCCTTGTACTCCGACAACAACCTCCTATACTCCATCCTCCTTTCCTCAACATTCACACCCCGTCTCCTAGCCTTCTGAAGCCTACGTCTGCCCTTCCTCACTTCCCTCTTCAGCCTCTCCAACGCCTCCGTCCACCACACAATCTTCCCCACATTCACGCGCTTAACCTCCTTAAACCTTCTCCTGTTCGCCTCACGTATCCACGACATCATCATCTCCAACATCCTATCCACACCCATCCCATCCATGTCCCCTCCATACGACCGCAGGCCCTCCCTCAAATCATCCATATATCCCTCCCAGTCAGCATTCCTAGTGGACCATCTGGTCCCCACATCCACTTCATCCCTACCCACCTGATCACTCGTCATCACAACCAAAATCACATTATGATCACTCACTCCCCAATCATGCTTAACACTCCATTCAAACCTGCACCCCACACACACATCATTCACAATCGTCACATCTATATCACTCTCACCCCTCATACCCGAAAACGTATAATATTCACTCGGCTCATTCAACACAGCCATCCCATTCGCCAAGATCCATTCCTCTAACACCTCCCCACGCATCTCACTCACCCGTGACCGGCCACCGCCCTTGCTAAACCACAAGGGCGAAACAGCGTTCGCATCCATCCCAACTAACACACACTTGCCCCTCGCAAAATTCCGCACCCCATCCATATACGCCAAATACGGCTCGATGTCCTGCCCATACTGGCAGTACATCGACACAACATACATCTCCCCAAAATCCCCTTTCAACCAAACACAGACACCCCACTCATTCGTACACTCTCTCACACACATAACCTCCAACCGCGCATCATTCACAACTATAGCAGCTCTAACCACTCCACCCTCACACACATACACATCCATACCAAGCGGCAAACCTCTCACCCTCCCATC